>NC_080166.1:99132241-99276298 GCF_950295315.1 Erinaceus europaeus
AAGCAATTACAGAAGCCAGACCTTCTACCTTCTGCAACCCACAATGACCCTGGGTCCATGCTCCTAGAGGGATGGAGAATGGGAAAGCTATCAGGGGAGAGGGTGGGATATGGAGATTGGGTGGTGGGAATTGTGTGGAGTTGTACCCCTCCTACCCTATGGTTTTGTTAATTAATCCTTTCTTAAATAAAAAAGAAAAAATTAATGCTCTGAATTTATATTACAAGAAAAAAATAATTACTAAAAATAATTAAAAAGAAAATAATTCATAATAATTAATAATTAAAAAGAAAAAGTAATTACTAGCAATTAAATGTGAATGCTATGGTTTTCACTTCCAGAAGATTAGTTTTACATTTAGAGATTAACAAAATTATTGAGTTTATTAACTGCTTAAAACACTAATATCAGGAAAACTGGCACAGGCAAACAACTAAATTCAAATGGGAAAAATTACAAGTTACAGCATTTTTAATGAATATAAAATGTCAAACAAGCCAGGTAAACTAGTGGGGGGGAAGAAATGTTCTATCTTTCTTAATAAGATAATCTACACTGAGTAGTGCTACAGCAAGTTCCAGACTTTCAGAGACATCTTGGTGAGAAATATTAGGACACCTACTATGTTTCTTTTTCGGGGGGAGTGGGTTGTGGAGCTAAGTCTTTACACATGCACAATTTCACCCCTTCTAGGCTGACTTTTATGTACTTTTTACTTCAGATAGACAGAGATGTGAATCTCTAACCCAGCCTGGGAAATGGAAGGCATGAACATTAGCAAATAAATTAGCCCAACCCTACTTTTGTGCCTAGAAGAATTTAGTTGCCTGATAATGTATTTTTAAATTTGTTGGTTTGTTTGTTTCAGAAAATCTATTACAAAAATTCACTTGGGGGCTATGCAAAGAGACTCTCATGCCTGAGGTTCCAAAGTCCCAGGTTCAATCCCATAAGCTAGAAGTGAGCAGTGCTCTGGCAAAAAAACAAAAACAACAACAACAACAAAAACTACCTCAAGTAGCACATGCCAGAGATTAATACTTACAGTTTTTCTTACATGATGAATTTAAACCCAGGAGCCAGGTGGTGGTGAACCTGGTTGAGCAGACATATTAAAGTGCACAAGAGCCCAGGTTCAAGTCCTTGGTCCCCACCTGCAGGGGGAAAGCTTCAGGAGTGCTGAAGCTGGACTGCAGGTGTCTCTCTGTCTCTCTCCCTCTCTATCTCCCCATCCTCTCTCAATTTCTCTCTGTCTCTATCCAATAATAAATAAATAAGTAAAATTTGAAAAAAATGTTTAAAAGTAAATAAGATAAAATTTAAACCCACAGAAAGAGTAGTCAGATTTGTGATTACCAAAGTTGGGGATTGCTTAAAAGATTATGAACATTCAGTATAAGTTAAATAAACAGGGAGCTGGGCAGTGGCACACCAGACTAAGTGCACACATTCCCATGTGTGAGAACCCAGCTGCTAGCCCCTGCTTCCCACTTGCAGGGGAAGAGCTTCACAAGTGGTGAAGCAGGTGTGTAGGTGTTTCTCATTTTCTCTTTGTGTCTATTTCCCCCTCCCATCTCAATTTCTATCTTTCTTATAGAAAACAAGGAAGGAAGGAAGGAAGGAAGGAAGGAAGGAAGGAAGGAAGGAAGGAAGGAAGGAAGGAAGGTAGGAAGGAAGGGAGAAAGAAGGAAAGAAAGAGGGAGGAAGGGAGGGAACAAATAAAAGCAGTACAAGAGGAGAAGGGAGTTGAAGGGAGAGAAGGAGGTGAGTCTGCCTGGAGTGGTGAATACATCATGCAGGCACCAAACCCCAGCAATACCCCTGCTAGCAATAATGAAAAGAAAGAGAAAAGGCAAATTAGTAGTAAAACTGTAATATATAAGATGATGATTACAGTTAACAAAAGAAAGAAAAAAATAAGTAGTAAAAATGTAATATATAACATGATTACAGTTAACAATGCTGTATGACTGATATGAGATGATGGCTAGTAATTGAACTTACTATGTAAATAGTTCATATAAAGAAAGTTAAATCTTTATGCTACATATCTTAACCTTTCACTGTACCATAAATTAATTACATGTTAGTAATACTAGAGATGCGGGAAGAGTTACAGTTCTTTAAAATCAATCAAATGGAAGTATTCACTGAAATCAACTAATTCTTCACTGTTAGTGAGTCAGAAATAATTAATGGACATAAAATGTTTTCCAGATATTCTCTAAACACTTCAAATAATATATCTCTTGCTATGTGATGATTATAATTACCAGGAAATTAGTGCAAAATCTTTTTTTTTACTAGCATATGTCAATATTATTACTACATTTTTTCAGTAATATTTTACTAAGTGTAGTGAACTCAAGACATATGGGAGAATTTGAATGTCAGACAAAATTAGGATGGGTAGATCAGATCAGTAGATATATAAATAGATGAATGAATTCAGTGAGTTGATGGATAGACAGCAGAAATTTTAAAAGAAGAATTGACATGGATAAGAAAAAGAGATATGAGTAATGGTTTTAAAAAATCTGCCTCAGGATGCTCACCTGAAGAGATAGCCTACACTTTGCTTTGGTCTCATTCCTCTTCTCATCCTCTCAGTAAATTTCTGATTTCAAAAATTGCCCCAGGCCTTACAAGGCCCTACCAGTGTCTCTGAGCTCATGTAGCGATAACTTTAAGAAAAAGTCTTAAATATTCATAACAGACTGCTGTAGACATTGGTTAAAGCTTCATGGTCTGTAGCTACTGGGTCCTAGTCCAGCAGTTTTTCATATCTGTTGACAGCTTTCTTCTATTTTACTCTTACTCTCAGCAGTTGACCATACTATTTATTTCACATATAAATTAAAATATTTTGTAACCCAGGAGGTGGCACAGTGCCTAAAACAGAAAACACTGATTTGCATGCATGGGCTCCTGAGTTTGCTACCTAGGCAAAGTCATATGCCAAAGTGATGCTCTGGTGTATCCTTTACTTCCTCTCTTCTTTCTCTCTCTCTCTCTCTCCTTTTTTTCTTTTTTAATTAATTAATTTATTTATTTTGGATAGACACAGAGAAATGAGAGGGAAAGGGGGAGAGAGAGGACACTGGAAAACTGTTTCACTACTTAAGAAGTCCCCATCCTCCCACAGATAGGAATCAGGGAATGGAACTAATTTATGCCCTCAACCATGTGTGCCACTACCTGCCCCTCCCCCTCTGGCTTGAATACACAGATAAATAGTTTTTTTAAAGGAAATTAGAAACCTTAATACTAGCATTCTCAATAGTGTATCTGTTTCCAGTTTATCTTCTATGTAGTTTTGTTGGCATGTGATATTGGGGTCCACTCTTCTTTGAAGCATCATCATATATTGACGTGTGATGCCTGCATGGCCTCTTATCTCTGTTACTCCCTTTCCTTGTATCCCCAGACTGCTACTCATCCTGATTCCTATATATAAAATCGGGGAGATAGCACTTACTCCCTCAACTTCAGTGATCATGAATATGTTGATGTTCTCTTAAATTTTTCCAGTTCTATACATACTTTTTGCCCCATGCCCATAAGACCAATGTCTACTGACTTTTCATCATAATGGCTCCAAAGTGCTACGGATTCAATTTGTCTAGTTTTTCTTCTTCTTCTTCTATGTCAACTTTTCTTCCTCCCCTTCTTTCTGTGAAATTTTGAAAAGAATTATTTTTTAAAATCTCCATTTTCTATATATTTTAGAGCTTTGCATAAAAAACTGTAATGTGTAATTCCTTTATCTTCATCCTAAGAGCTGGGCAAAAATGTAGGCATCAGTATCTGTTAAGTAGGACATATTTGCTTTGGGTTTTGGCACCATAGACAACCATATGTCGAATACAGTTATCATTGCCATTTCATAGATGACCAAACGGATTGATGGTAAATGATTTGCCCAAGTAACCCAGTTAGCATATGATGGAGCTGGGATTTTAATTTAAAATGGTCTGAGTCCAAAGTTGAGCACTTTCTCCTCTGCACTGTAATTGCCTATTTCATTTTCCAGACTATAGATTCCATGAGGATGAGGCCTTTATAAATGTTTCCATTATTTTTTCAATAGTCATTACTAATTTTAAGGAAAACTGCCAGGACACATACACTCAAAATGCTTTCAAAAATAAATGAGGGCCGGTAAAACAGCATCACTTGGTTAGTGACCTTTCTTTGCCGTGTGCACAACCCAGATTCAAGCCTAGCCCCCATCAGACTGAGCAAAGCTTTGGTGCTATACCATATTTCTCTCTATTTATGTCTCTTTATCTGTATCAGAGAAAATAAATCACTCCAGAGACGTGAAACCCATAGCAATGGCCAAATTAATAATGACAAAAAGATATCTTTATAAAGGGTTGCGTCTGTCTTTCATTTTTCTTCTCTAGCAGGAGAGATGTTTATGTTTACAACTCTCTAACATCCTTAGTCTCGTTTGTTTTTCTGTTTGTTGTAACCCACACTTACTGCTTGTTAGCATCTTGGATTTGCTTTCATATCTGAGCATTTTACTTTCACCTTTGTAAAAGTTCAGTAGAGCTGTGTACATTTCCTTTCTTGTGTTTGTTCTGTGTGCAGAACCAGTGTAATTATGGCATTTGCTTTTGCTCTTGAAGCTGAATGTAAGGCTTGCTGAAAAGTGAGGTTGGGACTTACTAGACTGAAACAAAATTTAGTAATATCTGTGGGACCTGATTGTCTACTGCATCCAAAAATAGACAATGTCAAGCCTCTGCTGATGGGAGGCCTTATAATTGACTATACACACTAAGACCTGAAGACTGCTTAGACAAGCATGTAAGTATAATTGATAGTTCCTAGTATCACAATCAACTGAGATAGTCCTAGCCACTTATGTGAGGAGAGAGTGTCCCTGCCAATCAAGACCACCATTCAAGTCTTATTTTTATTCCACCTTTGTAACCTTAGCATGACACAGCACATTTCCTAGCTTGAGAGGGGGGTAGACTGGAGAGTAGAAACACAAACAGTTAAAGCTAGAGGCAAAATGACTACATAATAGATCAACTGGCATTGTCAATGCAAGACCACTGCTATAACTTTAATAGGTGTGGCTAGAAGTCAGGGGCCATTTTGGCAGAGGAGGCAAGTACAGTGGGTCTACACCACAGACAGTACAGGAGGTGAGGGCCAGTAGTTTCCAATTGTATGAGTTCTCAGGAAGGAAAAACAGAACAGAGCAGAGCAGCTAATGGTAAGCAAAAAATCCTGGCCAGGATTAATAGGTGTTCATTTGTCAAGGAATTAGGTTAAGATTGTAGTCACACTGAACTTCAGGGACTCAGGTAACATGATCACAGTACTCTAGGGATTAGAACTGATAATGAAGCAAACTGTAATTTAGGTATATAAGAATAATACAGATACCTATAAACAGAAATTGAAACCTAAATCAGAAACTAGTCCAAAGAAATGATAAAAAATATTGTCATTTAAAAAAATTAAAGAATCATAACTAGTGAGCTGACTTCTGGATGAAAAATTATCCAAGTGTCCCTCCCTCTATTCCCCCCCCCCCTCCTACACCCACAATCTCTTGAACTGGAAATAAGATTGGATCTAGTATCTGAGGTATGGGTGAGTATGAAGTTGAGAAACTGAACCCTGCTCTAACAGCTAAAGGAACTTTCAAGACAAAGAAAAACAGTTTTCACATTTTATCTTCATCAATCTAAGCCATGATGTCAGGGGGAAAAAATGTATTGTCTTATATTCCTAATAGCCCTGACCACCCAGAGAGTTGTTATAAGAAATTCATAAAATAAAGATGTTTTATAATTATTTACCCAAGAATTTTTATATTCTTTCACTTGTTTCACAGTTTTCATTTGTTGAATCTCCTAATATGCATATCTCTGAAAATCTTTAGGCTATCATTTAAAAACCCAACGTCATATGCCCTCATTAAGGAAGCAATTTAGCTAACTAATGTCATTATATTACCAAACATTCTAACTAATCTGACAAATTTTTCATAACCACGCAGTGGGATCCAGGCTCCCTGGTAAGTTCTAACAATACAGTGATAAGGGGAAAAAATCTTTTCAACACTATTACTTAAAACAACTTGTTTTCTAGAAGCTAGAGTTAAAATGCTGGTTCCTCTACAAATCCCACCTTCAACATGCAAAAATCTTACTCAACATTTAGCGGGTTTCTTTAATCCCAAATGTATATCTCTCTTTGGGCAACTCACTTCTAATATAATATCCACTCCTCATTTTAAGGACTATTGGACAAATAGGCAAGATAACGAGAATGCCAATTATTCTTTTAATTTGGAAATTTAGCACTAGCCATAATTATCTCAGGCTTTTTTGTAAATTTACAAATGGATACATTTGCTAAAGATTTAATGAAAGCAACAAAACAGTAAATATATACCTACAGTAAGATAATCTGGAAAACAAAAGCAACCAGGAGATGAAATTTTCAGTGTCAGAACTGCATTCACTAACAAACCCCTTGAAAGAATGTTGACATAACTATAAAAGCACTGTCACTTTTAGAGATAATGTCTTTTTCTTAACAGCCTTTCTCTTTGTTTGACACTACTCAAAATAAAAGTTATAAAAAATCTGACACTTAATCAATGTAATTAAAATAAATTACATTATATGAAAAACTGGGATATGTTGTGCATGTACAAACTACTGTATTTACTGTCAAATGTAAAACATTAATTCCCCAGTAAAGAAATTTTTAAAACAAATAAATAAAATAAATTACGGAAGAAAAAAGCAAAATAATTATTATTTTTTTCTTTTTTCGCCTCCAGGGTTATTGCTGGGACTCAGTGCCTGCACTATGAATCCACTGCTCCTTGAGGCTACTTTTTTCCCTTGTTGTTTTATCATTGTTGTGGTTATTATTATTGTTGTTATTACTGTCATTGTTGGATAGGACATAGACAAATTGAGAAAGTAATGGAAGACAGAGAGGAGGATAGAAAGATAGACACCTGCAGACCTGCTCCACTGTTTGTGAAGATGTGAAGAGACACCCCAACAGGTGAGGAGCCGGGGGCTACAACTACGATTCTTATGCCAGTCCTTGTACTTTGCACCATGTGCAGTTAACCCGCTGTGCTACCACCTGGTCCCCCAAAATTATTCTTAAGAGTGTACTGGTTTCCAGAATGACATACATTTTATAAAAATTTATATTTTTGAGATATAAAAATCAATTTTGGATACAGCAGTTAGATGGGCAAAGATATTACAAACAATTTTCAATGTCTTCCTATTGTTGTGACATAATAATTATACACTGTCATTAGTACTGAATAAAGCCTAAAGCCTTGGTAATTACACTAAATTAAGTCTGTGTATAAGTATTAACTCATTTGTCAATAATTTTTCTCAGCTAACACATTACACATGGAAAATAATCAATAAATAGTCACTGAATGACTGAATTAATGAACTTCGTAACAGAATTTATAAAACAAACAGCATTGAAAAAATTTAAAATGAATACATATTGTAAATGATCCAGTGTATCACATATAGTCAATAAGTGTTTTTTGTTTGTTTATTTGTTTTTTACCAAAACACGTATCAGCTCAGGTTTATGATGGTGCAGGGGAGAGGGAGCAGAATTGAACTTGGGACTTCAGAGACTCAGGCAAGAGAGTATCTTTGCATAACTTGATACATTTTGAAGGAAATGGTGGAGCAGACTGTTTTGTATGAAAAATAAAGGTTTTGAAAAGTTCATTTTAGCTCATTTGAAACACATGGTTTGTGAAATATAAAAATGTTAATGAGTAAGATGCTGATATCCAGAATTCGGTCTGAAAACAGTAAAGTATAACATGTGGCAATAGTTATGTTTTTAGTTTAACCCAACATTGTTACTTTCAACATATAACAGCAGTTGAAGGAGTCCAGCGGTAGCGCAGTGGATTATGCTCACATGGCGCAAAGTGCAAGGACCTGTGTAACCATCTCAGATGGAGCCCCTGGCTCCCCACCTGCAGAGGAATCGCTTCACAAGCAATGAGGTAGGTCAGCAGGTGTCTGTCTTTCTCTCCCCCTCTCTGTCTTCCCCTCCTCTTTCCATTTCTCTCTGTCCTATCCAACAACAATGTCATCAATAATAACTACAACAATAAAACAAACAAGGGCAACAAAAGGAAATAAATAAAAAAATAATTAAAAAATAATAGCAGTTGAAATATTTATGTTTTCACAAATAGCATTAAAAATAACAGGCCTGGGAGACAGCGTAACAATTACGTCAAAGATTTTTCACGTCTGAAGCAATCCTTGACACCTAATAAACCAGAGCTAAAGAATGCTGAGGTCTCTGAATCTTTCTTTTTGTATAACCTTCATTAAAATAAAATAAATAAAATGTTTTTTAAACAATATTAATAGTGTTGTAGGGATATGTGGTATTTTTGCCTGATTAGTACCCAGGGCTGGCCAATTCAGACTTTCATTACATTGATGCCATAAATTATTCCAGTAGTTAACAAGTTCTTCACAGTGTGTTACGATACAGATATAATCACCATATCTCACCAGTTTAATAAATGTAGTATTCACTTTTCTTCCAAGTGGTTTGCCTGGAAGAAAATGATTGTGGCAGCCATCTTTCGAAACATTTTAACAGATATTGAATCTACTGGCATAAAGCCAAATAAGCACAAGCATGAGGAAGGGAAATCAGAATGATGAGAGGAAGGAGGAATGGAGGTGGAAAGTGATAAAGAGAGTCAGAGAGGTGAAATGAAAAAGAAAATTGATGAATATATTTGTGGGGGTGAGTCAAGTCGTAGTTCTGCTTCTTAAGCCTCAGCTCCTCTGCTTTTGACTCCTCTGTTAATTCCCTCTTATGTCTCTATGATCCAGAGCACCTGATTTGGGGCTAAGCTGGAATTGAGTTTCTGAAAAAAAAAAAAAAGTAAAAGTAAACAAGTGGTGCTGGCTTGCTTCATTTATTAATTATTGGCTTTCCATATTTTTACATATTTCCCTTTTCTCCTCTACAGAACCCATTTTGCCTATAGAACCCATTTTCTATAATAAATTTCCTCTCTCTGAAATGCAAAGCATAGTTTCAGTCTCCTGGCTATAATCCAAGTGACAGAATAGCCAAAAGTGAAGCTTGGGAAAAAATGTCTTAAAACACACATTTTTAGAAACATAAGCACATAGTTGGCAAATGAAACTAATCAGAATGGTGGAATTTCATGGGAAAAGTGTGGAGATAAGATTCAGCAGGAGAGAGAATAAAATATCAAAACTAATGTGTGCTTACTGGTGACATGCAGACCAACTGAATTTTGATTTCAAGTTAACTTTGGCCTAAAGAATATCCAAAATGACTATACTAGTTTTTTTGTTGTTGTTTTTTCCTGAGCCTGACATCTGATATGCAGGTGGATCCAAGTTATTGTCTGGGAAGATGATGTCATGGCTGGAAAAAGACCAGAAAGCTGGATCAGGGAAGAGAGTAGCTCCCTAATATGGGAAAGGAGTATAAATATTGTTGACTGTAAACCCCATCGATTTGATGTGATCTGGGGTCCATATTCAGCTTAGCTTCCCTGTAGATCTGAGCTCACATTCTGTGTTCATGAGTAGGAATGTGACAAACTGCCTCAATTTCAGGACCCATATTCCTCAGGTGGAACATAGAGTATGTTGTCCAGCTTCCCTTCAGAGGATGGAACACTCTCTGCTGTTGTTGATGCATGTTGAAAGCAAGATCCTATGGGGGCCACAAAAAGGTCTATTGTGTTGTTCCTGATAGAGATGACCAGTAACAATGGAGAGAGAGATTTATTCAAGGTCTAGGACCATCATATCTGTTTAGGAATCTCAGGACTCCCAGATGATGGGGTGGCCTGATAGTGGCTAAAGAATCATCATTAAAGTATGTCAGTCTCTTGCCCTTATTCAGCTTTTGCAGTCCTTGATTTGATAAGGTTAGCTTTGGAGTGAGTGAGGGAAGTATAATAGGAAGTAGGTGAGGAGGGCATCTAAGTCTAAATAGACACTATTTCATTAGGAACTTTATGGTGTTTTTTTTTAGGTCTTTCTACTTGTTTGCTGCATGTACTGACTCACTGCAGACTGTTGTGTACTTTTGCTTTCAGGTATATATTTTGTCCTAATTTATGGATACATGTGAACATATGCTCTATCTCATGGGACCTGGTCTATATCTAGGTTTTGGGACTTTGTTAGGAAGTGAACCACGTGAAATGGAATTAGAGAATCCTATGAAAGGAAAGGTCTCACCCAAGTAATAAGGCTGAAGGGTTGACATTCCACGTCTGACATCTCTGGACACAGTTTGAAGTAAAGCAAGCTGAGGTGGTACTTGTGGTGTTGATTAGGTTGGAATCAGGAGATACAACATCATTTGGTATGAATTGAGAGAAGCATACAGGAAAGTGAACCCCATTCTAGAGGCTCCATGACTGGGGGATGTCAGGCTCGGGGAAAAAAAACAAAAACTAGTGGGTGGGGAGATAGACTAATAATTATGCAAACTGACTCTCATGTCTGAGGCTTTCAGGTCCCAAGTTGAATGCCCTACACCACCATAAACCAGAGCTGAACAGTGCTCTAGCAAAAAAAAAAAAAAAAAACTAGTAAACTAGTAATAGTCATGGGCTCTTTGAAATATAACTAAAATAGGACTAATAACTATCTACAAAATGAAGAGCCCCCAACTCTGAACTATTTCAGCCTTCAGGTTCATGATTAGTCAACAATTTGTTTGGCTCTATATATTAACTCTTTTTTCAGCCACCAGGTTCCAGATGCTACCATGATGCCAACAAGACTTTCCTGGTCAGATGACCCCACCAATTTGTCCTGGAGCTCAGCTTCCCCAGAACCCTACCCCACTAGGTAAAGAGAGAGGCAGGCTGGGAGTATGGATCGACCAGTCAAAGCCCATGTTCAGCAGGGAAGCAATTACAGAAGCCAGACCTTCCACCTTTTGCATCCCATAAGGACCCTCAGTCCATACTCCCAAAGGAGTCAGGGGAAGGTATGGGATACAGAGTTCCGGTGGTGGGAATTATGTGGAGTTGTACACCTCTTATCCTGTGGTTTTTGTCAATGTTTCCTTTCTATAAATGAAAATTAAAAAAAAAGAATATCCAAAATTATGGGTAAAACTCTTCAACTAAGGATCACTAGATGTGGCCACATTCTGTACTAAGGTTTTCCATGGCACCATCTAGTAAGAGGAGAAGCTAATACTCAGATTAGACTAAATAAGTTCTTTTGGATATAAAGTTGACCATGTACCACCTGCCACACTTCTCTGGGTCTGATTGCTCATCTGTAAAAGGTCTAAATAATAAGGCAATCATAAACAGTTTTGAATAATGCATGTGACATGATATATGAAAAATGCCAGACTCATGATAAATGATCAGCATAAAGCAGCTGCTGCTGTTGATGATGTTGTAATGTGGATAACACCAGACAATCTATTCAAAAGCATTTCCGATGTATACATAAAACATATGTATATAAGATTTTTTTGGCTGTTAAGTTAGTTTCTCATTAAGACTAAGGTTTGCAGAATGATAAAATGAAAGCTTACACTAGTAAAACCCCATACTCTGTGTGTACACTAGTTTCTTGCCAAATGAGTTGCTTTTGATCTCTGCCTCTCGTGTTTCGGGCTATTTTATAGTTCTGTCTTGTTTGTTCACCATTTCAATTTATTCCAGGGTGATGTCAGAAAGAAGCTAATTGATCATGTAAACATCCTCTGTTACTCCTGGCTTCCAGAGTTTCTGCCACTGTGGTCTAATACGCTACAGTATTTTGGAACTCATCAGATACAGAATGACACAGCCCGATAATTTCAGAGACCTGGCTCTGATAACTGGCATCACAGTGGTGGAATCTCTTCAACAAAATACTTACTTCACTTAATATGCTTGAAATATTGATCTTCTTTCCTTGATGAGGACACAGTTGAGATTAGATATTGCCAGTCAAAGCTAAATTTTATATCTGATGACACACATCTGCGAAGTTGTCACACTGAATTTACTTTCTTATTAAGAGCCTGATTAAATCATTCTAAACAAAAATCTTTCCTCAAATACAGATGCTAAATAAACCAATTTAACTGTCTGCTCTCATACCTGTGATTCAGCGAAGAAACGCAAACACACAGATTGATGTTCAATCATTAACAACAAATGCCACTGAAACCAGCTCAGTCCATTCCAATTTGGAAGTATCTTAATCTTATTAAGCAAAACTAAATGTGGTTCAAATTAACAAATATTGGCTTCCTTTCACCCACATCTGCTCAACTATGATCTCCTCTCTAGGCTCATCACTCCAATTCCTTGAACAGCCCCAGGTACATGGGCATTTAATAGCAGATACTGCTTCACACATAAGCATATTCCAAACCAGTGAATTAGATATAGCCCCTACATAACAAGTTGAGCTGTTGAAGCTACAGTAATGAAACACCTCCAGAGAACCAAGAGTATGAGTGAACACTATATACCAAATAGAGTCTAAGTATAATCCATATCCACACAGTCTACATATGTATACCATATATTCCTATATACTTTATGCAAAAATATGTCAAATTCTGTAAAGATTTATACAGTACTGTAAAAACTTCTTCCCTAAGAAAATGAGACAGTCTTTTTTTTCCTGTTCAATGATAGCAGGGAACAGTTCTTTTCTTGTTCCCCACTACAGTTTTAGTTCCAGCACTTGTAAGACACAAGAAACTGCATAAATGGTTGTTGAAGAAGCAATACATTTCCTGGAAGTTATCACAATTTATCAACATAGTCTCATTTATTCCACATAATTCACTTGAGAGACACTCTTTTATAATGATTTATAAGTTGCTTGAAAAACTGTCTAAGATATTATATAGAAGAATTCAACTTATAAAACAATACTTAAAATGTCAAAAATTCTCATATAGCATTGCTATAATAAATATATGATTTGGATATAATACTTTCTGGGATAAAGATGGCTTTATTCAAAAAATTTTCAGAAAATCATCATTGAACTCAGAAAAAATTCTTTTCTGATGCAATATTAGGTGTTATCTCCTATCTCTCTACTTCTCCCACCTGGGACTAGATGAAAGACCCATCCCATGCTTATTGCACTTTCAGGATATAAATGATAGAATGTGTGAGATGCAGATTTTCTCTGTGAATGTGTATAGGGGAAAACCTTTCACTGTGGATGATTGGGAATTAACACTGAACAAGACTGTTTCAGTCAACAACTCTTCAGAATCAACAAGAAAAATTTTTTCTCATTTTATTCTGCCTGCTACTAAAAACATTTTATTAAATTTTATATAAATCATAAATCTTAAAATGTTTATCATTTGTCCCAGGTTGCAAAAGACTTCATTGTGAGCTGCTATATCTGTGTACTGCATCAGCTCAGCTGGGTCCTGGGGGAGTGCGATTTGCCATTTACATGGCCATCCTTTTCCTCTTTGACAGATGAAGACAGGTGGAAGATCTTTCACCAAGATGTGTAAAAATCACATATGGCCTTATCTCCATAATCTTGTGTGCGTTTTTCTTCAAAATCTACCTTTTAGGAGGATGAGGTTCATGCATGCAGAAGACTTGTGGTCAGTGAGAGAATTTGTTTAATCAGGAAATATTTGTCTAGCACTGTTCTATACTGTGTATGCACCTGACCCAAATACACTGGAGTCTAGGTGCAAGGGTAATGTATATTCAGCTGATTTATTGCAATAGTTGTTTCAGATAACATAAATCATTACCCATGCTGAAATTCAATGTATCAGCTTCCTGAGTATTCGGCTTGCTTTTATCCATTTTTGTGAGATAATGTGCAATTAACCAATGATTAGAACAAGGAGATAATTTGTAATGATGGATGTAATGATGGGATTTAATTAACTTCAAATAAATATTTTAGGGAGAATTCATTTGTACTCTCAGATATTTATTTATAACATAATAGCTTCTCTATTTTTGTCATCAACCACAACACTAGAAATAGTGCAGCAAAGATAATATCAATTTTTAAAGTCATATCTCTATAGTGTTCATAACATTTTTATGATGATTCATGTGCAGATGACAGAAGACTTATAAACTAATGTGAATTATGGTACTGTTTTTTTCATTTCTTGAACACATTGTTCTGATTTTAAGATAGATTTGGCTATTTGATATTAGAGAAGGTATTTTTAATTAATCTCAAATTAGTGTTTATAAGACATTGTTTTTAAAAATTCTTTTTTGTAATTATTTAAAGAGATTTTTTTTTTTTACCAAAACACCATTCATATCTGGCTAATGGTGATATGGGGAATAGAACCTGGGACCTTGGAGCCTTGTGCAGGAAGGTCATTTTGTATAAACATTAACCTATCTTCCCTGCTCCCAAAGTATTATTTTTTGATTTTTTATTTGAATTATAATAATAAAAAGGATATTTATGTGTAGGTTATCCCATCTATAGTAGAAAACTGAGCTATGTCTAGATTATGTAGTTCAGTGTATATATATATATATATATATATATATATATATATATATAATCATTTATCATAAGTGGGAAGTAATGGTTTACAGTACAGTTATTCACATATGGGTACAATTTCTCAACTTCTCATGATAGCAGTGTATAGAACACTCTCACCCTATCCTTTTCCACACACACAGCAGCAGGACGCCAAAATTCCCTCTACACACACACACTGCTTTAGTGCAATACACAATATCCAGCCCAAGTTTTACTTTTGTGTTTTTGCCTTTTTAAATATTTATTTATTTATTTATTCCCTTTTGTTGCCCTTGTTTTATTGTTGTAGTTATTACCAATGTCCTTGTTGTTGGATACGACAGAGAGAAATGGAGAGAGGAGGGAAAGACAGAGAGGGAGAGAGAAATATTGACACCTGAAGACCTGTTTCACCGATTGTGAAGCGAGCCGGGGCTCGAACCGGAATCCTTCCACTACTTTGTGTTTTTGCTTTCTGTCCTTGTTTCTTAAATTCTACCTATGAGAGAGACCACCCTCTTTTTCCCCCCCACTCATCTCATTTGATATGATTCCTTCTCTTAACCCTCAGCCAACCTTTATTTGAATCTACCAAGTTATAATTTTCTCTACGATGGGGTGTAGAAATATTTGGGCATGACTGTGGCAGTCAGTGAATAGAATAAAAAGAGGTTTCTGAGGAGTCATTGCAAAAGGAAGTGACTGCAGGGAGTCGGGTGGTAGCACAGCAGCACAGCCGGTAAAGCGCAGGTGGTGCAAAGCACAAGGACTGGTGTAAGGATTCCGGTTCAAGCACCCGGCTCCCCACCTGTAAGGGAGTTGCTTCACAAGTGGTGAAGCAGGTCTGCAGGTGTCTATCTTTCTCTCCCCCTCTGTCTTCCCCTTCTCTCTCCATTTCTCTCTGTCCTATCCAGCAATGAAACCATCAATAATAGCTACAACAATTA
Source organism: Erinaceus europaeus (assembly GCF_950295315.1). Classification (NCBI taxonomy): domain Eukaryota; kingdom Metazoa; phylum Chordata; class Mammalia; order Eulipotyphla; family Erinaceidae; genus Erinaceus; species Erinaceus europaeus. Next base: position 99,147,756 of record NC_080166.1, read on the forward strand.
AAAAAAAAAAAAAGGAAGCAACCTGTGACAGAAGAACATTACTTGAGGGGCCTAGCAGTGATGCACCCTATTAAGTTCACATAGTACTAAGAACAAGGACCCAGGTTCAAACTCCCCACTCCCCACCTGCAGAAGGGGTGTTTCACAAGTGGTAAAGTAGGTCTATAGGTATATAACTTTTCTCTCCCTAGCTTTCCCTTCCCTCTCAATTTCTCTCTTTCTTATCAAATAAAACAACACACACACACACAAAAAAAAAAAAAAAAACGGAAAAAGTGGTCAGCAAGAGTAGTGGATTCATAGTAAGCACTGAGCCCCAGCAACTGGAGGCAAAAAAAAAAGGGGAGGAGGAAGATGAGGAGGGGGAGGAGGAGGTAGGAGGAGAGAGGGGATGGGGAGGAGTTGGAAGAGAAGGAGAAGGAAGAGGAGAAGGAGAGAAGAAGCAGAAGAGAGGGAGGAGGAGGAGGGGGAGGAGGAGGAAAAAGGAGGAGGAGGAGAAAAAGGAGAAGAAGGAGAAGGAGGAGGAGGAGGAGGAGGAGGAGGAGGAGGAGGAGGAGGAGAAGGAGAAGGAGAAGGAGAAGGAGAAGGAGAAGGAGAAGGAGAAGGAGAAGGAGAAGGAGAAGGAGAAGGAGAAGGAGAAGGAGAAGGAGAAGGAGAAGGAGAAGGAGAAGAGTACAACAGCAACTTGGCCACTTGGCCACGCATCCAAAGAGCCAGGGGAAAGTTTGAAGTCAGGAAAGAAGAGATCATTCTTGTTTGTGCTACTTCTCATCCAGATTAACTACAGAGGACATATATCTGTGACATTTTAAAGAATTTTCCCATAAATATTATAATGTCTCTGATTCAAGCAGAATGACTATGGGTTATTTCAGAGAGCAAACAGTTTAAGTCATGAGAAGAGAAATATAGGCAGCTTACTCAGAGAGAGGGACCACACATCAGTGACTAAGAAGTTCACTTTGGCTCATGGTATTAGTGAATATGAAAGTCCCTCAATGGGGGCCAGGCAGTGGCACCCAGGTTAAGTTCACATACTATGAAAGTCCCTCTTAACTGGTGGACAATGAATAAACTGTGATTGGTTGATAGATTAGTTATTTACCCTAGCTCACTAATGATCTCAAGTTTCCATCTTTCTCCATTCTTCAGTTGCTAACTTCGTGACTACTGATATATGTTAAAGATCTATTCCTAAATTCAAGGACTGGCATAAGGATCCTGGTTCAAGCCCCCAGCTCCCCACCTGCAGGGGAGTTGCTTCACAGGCAGTGAAGCAGGTCTGCAGGTGTCTATCTTTCTCTCCCCCTCACTGTCTTCCCTCCTATCTCCATTTCTCTCTGTCCTATCTAACAACAACAACATCAATAACAACAACAATAATAACTACAACAATAAAAAGCAATGACAACAAAATGGAAAATAAATAAATTAAAATAAAATAAATTAAAAATTTTTTTAAAAAGATCTATTCCTATACTTTACAGGAGAACCAGTCTTTTCTTGTAGCAATGTCTAAGTATGGAATACTTGCTATATTCTTTATACAGCAGTGGGTCAAACAGTGATATATTTTTGTTTTCCTATAGCACTTAGCACTGAGTTAGATACAAATATCTATAAATATATAGCTGTACCACCGGTTGCATCTCTTCTTCCTGGTTTAAGCTTTTAAGAGAGTCAACATATCAAAGACTGTGCCTATGGTCTGTGTATTAAAAAGTGTGAGACATTCAATCAATTTTTCCCCTCACATATTAATTAATGATTTAGATTACTACAAATTAATTGGAGTGTGCACAAACACCATTCCCACCACCAAAAGACTGTGTCCCATCCCATCCTCCTCCCCACCCCTGATGCCCCCAGTGAAGCCGAACTTCCACCCTTGCCCTCAACCCAGAGACTTTTACTTTGGTGCCCTACTCCAAATTCAGTCAAATCCTGCTTTTAGTTTACTCTTCTGTTCTTCTTTCTTAACTTTTGTTTATGAGTGAGATCATCCCATACTCATCTTTGTCTTTCTGACTTAGCTCACTTAACATAATTCCTTCTAGCTCCATCCAAGATAGGTCAGAGAAGGTGGGTTCATTGTTCTTGATAGCTGCATAGTATTCCATTGTGTATAAATACCACAGCTTTCTCAGCCACTCATCTGTTGTTGGGCACCTGGGTTGCTTCCAGGTTTTAGCTATTACGAATTGTGCTACTATAAATGCTCCAGACATGAATGAAGTCAATATGTGCTAGTGGATGCCATAATTATTAGAGGTTAAGACAAAAATATGATTAATCCTGTTGTTTTATGTTTTGATAATCTATTTGTCTATGAGCTGACTAAATTTAATAACAGAAGGAAAGACACTCTGCAAAATGTGTGTGTGTGTGTGAATAAAAGTACAATGAAATTAGAAACATGTTAAATTAATTCTATAATACTGAAATAGATAGAAGACACAAATTTTATGGTCTATAATTATATCCAGGTTAGTTACATTATTTTAAGCATATATAGAAAGCACTGACAAAAGAAACATAAATAATTTCTAAATAAATATTTCCCTATATTTGGCTATATCAATTAGCTATATTTACTTATAAAAAGCAATGTTTAAAATAAAAACATAGTCACTGAGCATTTACCTTGTACCCTCATTATTTTACCCATGTAGAATTTTGCAGCCTTTCCCCTAATTAACAAACCCCTAAAAAATTTTCAATTTTAACAAATCTTATTATCATTTTTCTTTAAGTGCTAGAGTCTCAAAATGTTTATATAAAGCTTATAATTTACTAGTTCTTTTGTGAATGAATAAATAATTACCACTCCACAATTCACCCTAAAACAGAGGATTATATTATTATGAATTAATGAGGTGAACTTACTTTGTACCTTATGTAAATGATTTTTATTACTTTAAAATGTGAATGGTTCCTATAAAGACCAAATTCAGTGTGTTTACTTACTTTATTTCTTTTATAATTGCAGTATTCATCTATAAAATAATTTCTGAGAAGAACTGAACTTCATGTGAATCAATTATCTAAACCAATAATTTAATGATAATGTGTATTTAACACTATTGTGTCCATATGCTCAAAGATAATAATTATGTTAATCATAAGGTCTAGTTTATGAAAAAGGGAAACTGTACTTAACCTTTATTAATAAGAACAGGAACTGGATCATGCTGAACATGCAAATACTAAGAGTAGTTATATTTTTATTAACTACATAAAAATGAGTAAAGTGAAAAAAAAGTGTGTAAAATGCAAGATGTAATATGCAGCAGAAGGAGAAAATGAGTTCAACAACCAAATATTATCCCTCCAGGAGAATCACTGCATATATGGAACAATAGTCCATGGAAGATTTTTTAACATTTAGGGATTTTTAAAATATAGGCAAAAATGATATTTAAAGGGAGTCAGGCGGTAGCACAGCGGGTTAAGCGCAGGTGGTGCAAAGCGCAAGGACCAGCATAAGAATCCTGGTTCAAGTCCCTGGCTCCCCACCTGCAGGGGAGTCGCTTCACAGGTGGTGAAGCGGGTCTGCAGGTGTCTTTCTCTCCCCCTCTCTGTCTTCCCCTCCTCTCTCCATTTCTCTCTGTCCTATCCAACAATGACGACATCAATAACAACAATAATGACTACAACCACAATAAAAACCAACAAGGGCAACAAAAGAAAAATAAATAAATAAATATGAAAAAAATTTTAATTAGAAACATTTTTTAATGATATTTAAAATGATAAGACATTTTCCCAAACAACTGAAGCCTTCTACTAGTGCATGAAATTGAGGAAAACACACTGATTTTTGTTCTTTAATGGGGGAATTAATGGCTAACGGTTGACAGTAAAATAAGGTAGTTTTTAATGTGTAACATTTCTCAATTTTCCACATTAACAATCTAACGATCCCCCACCCCAGATCCTCCTCTGCCATCATGTTCCAGTACCTGAATACTTCCCCCCCAAATTAAGAATAGAAATGTGCCAACAGAAGCAACTGGTGGCACAGCTATACACAAATGTCAAAGGACATAAATTGTGGTGATGTTGTATATGATACAGCAAATCCTAACAAATGGATATTTCAAAGTTAACCCAACTGCCAAATAATGTGATTATAGCAATAACTATCTATTGTCTTCTTAAGCCCTAAGACAACAAGCAGGAAAATCCCGCTTCCTCTATTTTCCCCCAGTCCTGGAACCTCTAGGGTGGGACTCACTTTCCTGAATGCTTCTTTCAATTCATACCAAATTATATTGCAGGTATTGATCCCAACCTAATCAACACAACAAGTACCACATCAGCATGCTTCACTTCAGACTGTGTCCAGAGACGTCAGGCGTGGAATGTCAAACATTTAGCCTCACTACTCAGGTGAGACCTTTCTTTTCATAGGATTCTTTAATTCCATTTCAGGCGGTTCACTTCCTAACAAAGTCCCAAAACCTAGATATATATAGACCAGGTTCCATGAGATAGAGCATATGTTCACATATATCCATAAATTAGGGCAAAATATATACCTGAAAGCAAAAGTGCACAATAGTCTGCAGTGAGTCAGTATAAAGTTCATAATGAAATAGTGTCTACTTAGACTAAGATACCCTCCTCACCTACTTCCTATTACAGTTCTTTCACTCACTCCAAAGCTAACCTTAACAAATCAAGGACTGAAAAAGCTGAATAAGGGCAAGAGACTGACATACTTTAATGATGATTCTTTAGCCACTATCAGGTCACCCCATCATCTGGGGCCCTAATCAGGAAGTCCTGAGATTCTCAGACAGATATGATGGGCCTAGACCTTGAATGAATCCCTCTCTCCATTGTTACAGGTCATCTCTATCAGGAACAACAAAATAGACCCCTTTGTAGGCCCCCCATAGAACCTTGCCCTCAACGTGGATCAACAACAGTAGAGATTGCTCCATCCTCTGGAGGATGGACAACATACTCTATGCAACCCTGAGGAAGATGGGTCGATATTGGGGCAGCTTGGAATGTTACTACTCATGACCACAGAATGTAAGCTCAGATCTACAGGGATGCAGAGGTCACATAAGCTCCTAAGCTGAATACAGGCCCCAGATCAGATCAAATCAATGGGATTTACTGTTAACAATATTTACCCCTTTCCTGTATCTGGGAGCTATTCTCTTCCCTGATCCAGCTTTCTGGTCCTTTTCCCAGCCATGACATCATCTCTCTGAACAATAACTTGGATCCACCTGCATATCAGATTTGAGGCTCAGGGGACAAAAAAAAAGAAAAAACTAGTACAGCCACAGACCCTTTGGAATATAACTTAAATATGCATACTAGCTATCTACAAAATGGAGGACCCCCCCCCCAACTCTTCATCTGCACTATTCATCAGCTTTTAGGTCCATGGTTGGTCAACAATTTGCTTGGCGTATATTAACTCTCTTTTCAACCACCAGCTTCCAGATGCTACCATAATGCCAACGAGACTTCCCTGGACAGACAACCCCACCAATGTGTCCTGGAGCTCTGCTTCCCCAGAGCCCCATCCCACTAGGGAAAGAGAGAGACAGGCTGGGAGTATGGATTGACATGTCAATGCCCATGTTCAGTGGGGAAGAAATTACAGAAGCCAGACCTTCCACCTTCTGCATTCCACAATGACCCTGGTTCCATACTCCCAGAGGGTTAAAGAATAGGAAAGCTATCAGGGGAAGGGATGGGATAAGGCATTCTGGTGATGGGAATTGTGTGGAGTTGTACCCCTCTTATCCTATGGTTTTGTCAATGTTTCCTTTTTATAAACAAAAAGAGAAAGAAAGAAATATAAATAAATAAATAAATAATTAGAAAAAAAAGAAAGAAAAAGAAAGAAAGATAGATAGATAGATAGATAGACAGACAGACAGACAGACAGATAGATGCTGGGCTCACGTGGAGTGGCTCCAACTGTGAGGGTAAGCCTCCAACCCTCCCTCACCAGCTCTAGTGACTGCATGAATTAGAAAGAGGTATCGAAGATATTCTGGTATAAACATCGGTTTATTTGGAGATGGGTACAGGATTTTATACTGAGTTAAACAAAGAACATTTTTCACATATTCAGAAATTACAGGTTTCTTAAAGGTCAGCTTGCCCCCATGGTAGGGGGTTGATATGACAAGAATTGATCAGATACATAAAGGTCAAGACAATTAGTTTCCATGATGCAGGCAAGTTAATTATCCAAAGGTATTTGAGAGAAGTATAGGGGTTAGACCAGTAAGGTGAGGTAGATAAGAAGAAAAACAAAGCTTGATGTAAATCACAGATAGCAAAGAGCACAAAGGAAATAGAATATGAGATCTCACTGCCTGGTACTGGCAGGGGTGTATGCTAGAGTGTGTTCTCCTATATGATCAAAAGGTGAAGTTATAGTGGATGTGTGAACTTTGAGTGAACCCTCAAGGAGGCAGCCATTTGGCCTGCTAGCTTAGGGAACTAAGTGTGAGAGGCTTGTAGGCTTTCTGTTAGCTTGAGAGACTAACAAGGAAAAACTGAGTGTGGGAGACTTTTCCCTCTTGGATCATCTCTATAAGGACTAATAAGTGAGGCGTCTCTCCAGACCTCCATCCAAGGATGGGAGAGCTCCCCTAAGCCATACCAAACTTTCACACAAAGTCCCACAGAAAGAAAGTAAGTAATGGGCCACGGATATTGGAAGTTTGGTCATTCTGAAGTACCAATCTAATTGTCAAAGGAGGAATGTTGGAGGATAGGACCGAGTAGTAGTAGAACATAATTAGAATGTTTTTCTGTCTTCAGATATTCTGACACTCATTTCCCAGAGTCCATGTAAAGAGGTCTTATTGAGATCATTCTACTTGTCATATATATATATGATTCATATTAAGGTTTTTTGCTCAATTTAGTAAATAATTCTCTTTCCACACAAAATGTATTCTTCAGAAGCTAGTTTATATATCACTTTTTCAGTTTTTACCAAATCTTGAAAAACACTAGAACAGTAACAGCTTCAACAAAAGCTTTACCTAATAAATTGGGATCCGTTTTTGCTAAAAATCTTTAAGAGGAATCTCTGCCAAGATAAGCACAAAAGCTTTAAGAAAATGGTAAATAAATGTAAAGTGATACTGAATCAGGGACTACTGAAATTAGCATATTATCCCCTTACCAAGAGTTTCCAATTTCTGTCATCTTCTCAATACTTTTTGTTGTTGTTGAAATAGTGACTATAAAAACAGCTATTTCCTTTCTGCTTTGAAATTGCAAAATTAATAGAGGGTGATCCACTTTTGGAAAATCCAAATAAAATAGATCTTCATATACCAGAAAAGAACAGGGAAATTAGAGACCTGAGGTAAAGTTTGTAGTGCTAAGATTACAGGGAAGATTAAATGGGGGACTTTGGGGGAAAGGAAAAAGGAATTTTTCTATTTTGGGTCTAAAGGCAGGAATCAAAAATGAAGTTTCTACCATGAAAATGGACTGCAATAATACCTGCCCCCCACACACCTAACTAGAAGCCATATCTTTTTTTTTAATATTTTATTTATTTATTCCCTTTTGTTGCCCTTGTTGTTTTATTGTTGTAGTTATTGTTGTTGTTGTCTTCGTTGTTGGATAGGACAGAGAGAAACGGAGAGAGGAGGGGAAGACAGAGAGGGGGAGAGAAAGATAGACACCTGCAGACCTGCTTCACCGCCTGTGAAGCGACTCCCCTGCAGGTGGGGAGCCGGGGTTCGAACCGGGATCCTTATGCCGGTCCTTGTGCTTTGCGCCACCTGCGCTTAACCCGCTGCGCTACAGCCCGACTCCCGAAGCCATATCTTCTACAGAGGATAAAATCAGAACAAGATTGCAAATTATGAATATGTTCAATTCAAGGAAGTCAAACTATGACACAAATATAAAAATTAATTCAGTGCAAGAACCAGCTTAAGGATCCCGATTTGAGCCCCCGGCTCTCCAAGGGGAGTCGCTTCACAAGCGGTGAAGCAGATCTGCAGGTGTCTCTCTTTCTCTCTCCCTGTCTTCCCCTCCTCTCTCGATTTCTCTCTGTCATATCTAACAACAATGACATCAACATCAACAACTACAACAACAATAAAAAACAAAGGCAACAAAAGGTAAAACTAAGTAAATAAATATAAAAAATTAAAATTAAAAAAAGAATATAAATTTAAAAAACAGAAGTCAGCCACACTAAAGAATACTAAAAATTGGTTTTGAATTCTCTTTATGGTCAAGATTAAATATCCGGGGACAGAATCCACTGACCTACTAGAAATGACAATAAAAAGTAGACAAAAAAATGAACCCATGACTTCCAACATGTTGAATACCAAGCAAAAAAGTATAGTGATCTTTGAGATGTGAGAACAGCTGGGCTGGAGGCATAAATCCTAGAACTGTCTTGAGTTTGCTGCTGTGAGAATTTTCAGTCCTTGAACTGGAAAAGGAACCCATACACAGCCAGGAAGATATACTGTGTTAGGGAGACATTGCTGGGATTCTGGAAAAAAATAAAAATAGCTGAAATGTGTAAAAGAAAGTAAGAGAGAAAGAGAGAGAGAGATGTAAAGAGAGAACTCCAAGTTCTGTAGAGGGTTTCCCTGGAGTAGTCATATGCATACTGATTTGTCAATACACAGATGATTATTAAAGGTGCGTGGAAAAGCCACCCAGAGTTAGAAGGAGTATATGATAGTCACACAGCAGAAATTATCTGTCCTTGTCAGTATTACTGGAAAGTCTCTTTTCATGAGACACTGGGTAGCATACACAGAAGGGTCTTGCCTCATCGTAGAGAATAATTAACCCTAGACTAAACACTGCTATATTTTCAACCAGCAAATTTGAAAAGATAAACATGTGTGCAGCACTATAAAAATGTTCATTTTTATATTCAGTTTGCTCAAATTTCTATTTGATTGTGCAATAATGGGTATTTATTACCTTCTCTATAATTCTTTATAGAAATACTCAAGAAATACTCAATGGGAGTATTTCTCAAAAGAAAAAAAAATACAAAACTCAAAATGATTGAAATGAAAAACTATTCAACTCCCAGGAATGTTGAGCTCCTAATGCATAATATCCAATGAAAAAAATTCCAGTCACATAGCAAGCCAAGGGAACACAACCACAACTCATAAAATGAATAAATCAAAATCAGTAAAGCACAAACAAATATATCATAATTACTAGGGATGACATTAGGACTGATAATAGTAGCTGGGAGAGGGGCATGGGATTTGTCTGCCTAAGGCTCCAAATTCAATCGACGTTGATGCAAATACTGTATTCTTATAGCTCTTCTCTCTCTCCCCCCTTTTCTCTCTCATGTGAAATTCTCTATCTCACAAAAAAATAAAACTATTTTTAAAGTAAGATGATAACAAAATCATATGTTCATGCATCCAATCACATAAAATACAGATAATCAAAACATGAATTTAAAGATGAGGACTCCCTGGGAAAAAAAAAAGATGAGGACTATCAGACTCAATTAGCAAGACTCAATTACCTGTGTCACCTATTAGAAACACTGTAGCAGCTTGGGGAATGGCTCACCTGGTAGAGCACAGGACTAGTGAGCTGAAGGCATGGTTCAATCACCAGCATTGCATCTGCTGAAATACTACTAGACAATATCCCCATTAAAATAGGCCTTAAAAAAGGAATATTCTGGAAGTACAGAGCCAACACTAAAGTACACACATCAGGTTGGGAAGAAAGACAAATACTGCTCACACTAACGTAAAGAAAACTTGAATGTTTACATAGCTGTCAAAGATTTCAGAAGAATACTATTGCATAGAAAGCAGACTATTTTGTAATAACCAAGGGATCAATTAATAGGAGGATGTAACAATCAATCACTAGTATTTATGTATTCAATAATAGAATTGGAAACACAAAAGGAAAGGAAAAGCAAAGGAGAACAAGTGGACAGATGAGTGCAAAACATGACTGCTGGATTTGATGGCCTGGAGCTTACTACAGAAAGTGTAAGAGAGGGAGTTGGGCTGTAGTGCAGCGGGCTAAGCACAGGTGGCGCAAAGCACAAGGACTGGCATAAGGATCCCGGTTCAAACGCCGGCTCCCCACCTGCAGGGGAGTCACTTCACAGGTGGTGAAGCAGGTCTGCAGGTGTCTATCTTTCTCTCCTCCTCTCTGTCTTCCCCTCCCTCTCTCCATTTCTCTCTGTCCTATCCAACAACGACAACAACAATAATAACTAAAACAAGGGCAACAAAAGGGAATAAATAAAATAAATTTAAAAAAAAAGAAAGTGTAAGAGAATGGGGAAGACAGCTGGGCTGGCTAAAATGAGTTCAGAGAAAAAGGTAGGTAGATAATAACATGGAAACACCAAGCTAAGGGATCCTATTGAGATGCTTCACTGAAAATGGGAAAGAAAAAATAGGTACTAGAAAGGGCAAAGGTTGTGTTTGCTTTTTTGAAATAGCCAACAACCTGCAACAAATGTATATGCTTGAAGGGAAGTTCTGATGATATAAAGAAAAAATTATACAGTACAGAAAAGAATAATTACAAGAGACAACTTTGAAAAGGAAAGCAAGTTTTGGTCTCTCTCTCTCTCCCTTTCTCTCTCTCTCTCTCTCTGAAAGTATCTCCCTCATATGAAAAAAATAAATATTTAAGAAACTAAGCTATATTTAAATAGGTGCACTTCTGTAGTGTCTGGGATAGCTTTTCTTCTATTTCTGATTTTACTGGGTTTTGTGTCCTGTTTTTTTCTAAGTCTGGCTAAAGGTCTATTTTGTTAATATTTTCAAAGCTTCACCTATTATCAACATTCCCCACCAGAGTGATGAACCTACATTGACGCCTCAGAGTCATCCAAAGTCCACTGTGCTCCTTAGGGTTCACTACATTTTTTTTTCTCTTGATTTTTTTTTCTTTTGGTATTATTCTACAAAGCTAGACAGATGTATATCGACAAGTACCCATTACGTAACTTAAGTAACAGATAGGCTATTTTCATAACCACAGAATATAGTGTTCTGCCCAGGGCAATCAATGGCTATTTTATAATCTTTTATGGTTTTGACTTTTCTGGAATATTATATGATGAGAAACTTACAGTAGGTTCTCTTTTCTGTTTGGCTTCTTTCACTCGGTAATAATGCATTTTGGCTTCTTCTTACAACATTTATTTTTAGTGCTATACCATAGTTTACTTACTCAGGACGTTTTGGTTGCTTCCAAGTCTGTTTTCTGTAGTCTCTGAGATTTCACCTAAACTAAATTTTGCAGACAGAGAATTTTGCAGAGAGAGAGAGAAAAGGAGAGAGAGAGGAGAGAGAGATCACAGCACCAACCCCCCCCCCCCCCAGTGCATATGAACCAAGCTCTAAGCAGGATCCTATTAAGAGCAAAGCAGACACCATCCCATGTGAACTATCTTGCTGGCCTGGTTGCTTCCAAGGTTTGACAATTATGAATTAATTTACTGTAAACATTCTTGGGCAAGTTTTGTATTGACTTAAATTTTCTACTCTTTTGGGAAAAATATCAAGGGACATCACTGCTGGATCATATGGTTAGACCAAAAGTGTTTGGCTTTGCAAAAAATTAACAAGCTGTCATCAAAAAAAGCCGTACTATGCATACCAAAGCCATACCTTTGACTATAGTCCAAATCTAGAAAACTGACAGTGTTAGTTTCTCCCCAGGATGTGTAGTAACAAGAACTCCAGTTCACTGTGATTTGGACTATAATCACAATTTTTTTATCTTTTGTTTGTATTTTCACTTCCTTGCTGGCATGTGATGTAGAGTATCTTTTCATATACTTATTTGCTATGTCTATGTATCTTTTTTTGATCAGGTGTTTGACAAAGTATTTGGCCCATTTTTTAATTATGCTGTTTCTCATTATGGAGTTTTAGAAATTCTTTGTGTATTGTGAACCACAGTCTTTTAAGAGGTATATCTTTTGTAAATCATTTTCCAAGCCATGGACTAGTCTTCTTATTCTATTGACATTGTCTTGCCTTTTGCAGAGCAGTTTTTCTTCTTTTTAATTTAATGAAGTTCAACTTACAAATCACATCCTAATGTAATTTACTTTTGGGACTGGGAGGTGATGCATCTACCTGATAGAGCTCATATAGTACAGTGCACAAGGACACAGGTTCAAGTCCCCAGTCCCCACCTACAGAGAGGAAGATTCACAAGTGCTGAACCATTGTTTCTGGGGTCTCTCTCCACCCCCCACCTCTCCCTTCCTCTCAATTTATCTGTCTCTCTAAAATTAAATAAATAAATAAATTTGGATTTTTTAAGTTATTTACTTTTAACTCTTTATCTTTAATTATAAGTATGCTAAATTTCCAAGTTTCATCCTTTATTTTTCCTCTCTTTCCCTTTTTTATTCTTTCTCACTCTTTCTCAATACTTTCATTCACTTCCAACCTTTTAACACTCACTAATGTTGCCATGGCTGTACTTATTTTAACAAAAGAAGCCCTATACTACTTCTACCACATGGGGAGATAGCTAATGATTTGCTCTTGTTCTTCTCAGCCTCAAGAACTGTGAGAAATAAATTTCTTGCATTTATAAGTGACCTGCTTATCATTTATAAGCGACTGCTAGCAGTTCAAATAGACCAAGATGGAAAAAACTTAGACGTTTTTAAGTGACAACTAAACACAAAGGTATAAAAGATAAGTAAGATATTGTTTGCTGCTACATTGGAAATATTACTTGATATTTTACATTTACTTGACATCCTGAAGATTTTATGATTCAAATTTCAAATCAAGGATTGTCTTCTCCTAAGTATATGTTTGTATATATATATACATATATATGACTTAAATAAATAATAGATCAAGCTGTGAGAAGTCAATGATAAGAGATTTGTAAGAGAGATATAAATAAGTTAAATATATTTAGAAATCACATAACACTTTCAAAGGATTTTTACTACTAAATCAACTTACATAACAAATTAAATTATCAGGTCTCAAAGTTATATACTATAGAAATGAATAATATTAATTGCCTATAGTTATTATATGCCATATAGAATATATTATTTGTTAACAGAAAAGTTTATAAAGAAAATTCAGTGGGTAGAAATTCTATGTTCGGAGAAAAGGAGACAGTCAGACAGCACTATGGCTGTCAAAGTCAATTTGTCTTAACATGTATCTAGTAGTTGGAAGGAAAGATAAAATGGGAAAGAGCAACTGAAACGTGAGATAACTGGCACAAGAAGCCGATGAAAGCAGTGTGAGAAGAGATCAAGATGGAACTTTCAACTTGTGAAGGAAAAGAGGTCTTTTCCTCTTTAGAGGTGAGGAGCAAAAAAAAAAGCGTGGGTGAACATATCATAAATTTAATTTTAAGGACTAGGTGGAGGCATGCCTTGTTGAGTCCACACATTATAATGCATAAGTGTATTCTAGCCCCTGGGTCCTACTTGCAGGGGAGGGGGGAAATTCACAAGCAGTGAAGTAGTGCTGCAGGTATCTCTCTCCTCATCTCTATCTTCCCCTGCCCTTTCAATTTCTCTATTTCTACATAAAATAAATTAATTAGTTTTTTAACTTTTAAAAATGTAACGGTATTTTTAAGTTACGATGTTCTCACTTATTTTTTTTTCTATGTGATAAAGAGGAAATCTTATCTCCTAAAGAGAATAAGGATTTTTTTTTTTCAAGAAGGAAATTTTGTCGAACTAAATGTGCCAATCTTCTCAGCTCTTCCATTTAAAAAAACACTAAAATCTTCTACATTTAGATATGGTAAATGGAGCTCAGAGTAGTTAGGAAACTATCCCAAAGGCACAATTACTACTGCGCAGTGCGACTCCAGAGATTTGTTCTTTACAATACACCTTTCAGAACAATCTGATATTCCTAAACATAGCCAGAAGCACTTACCCAGAAAGTGGGGGCACCTATTGTAAAGGTCAAATGCAAATTTGAAGCTTAAGAATCTTTACAAAGACTGCATATGTAGATTTTTGATGTATGATTAGTAGCCACTCTCTGGAAATGCAAAGTACCTGCAGTTGAGAGAAAGCAAGCTGCTTCAACTCACAGCAAAAGGAAGAGCCCAAAGATGTTGTTAGTATTACCTGGTTGATTAAGCCTTAAAAATACACTCAGCAGGAACCTCACATCTCCACTATAGAGCCCCTACTTCCACCAGTCCTGGAACCCTTGGATAGGGCCCACTTTCCCAGATGTGTCTCCCAATCCATACCAAATAATATTGCATCCACCGATCACAACCTAACCAACGCAACGATTGCCACCTCAACATGCTTCACCTCAGACTGTGTCCAGAGACTTCACATGTGGAATGACAACCCTTCAGCTTCATTACTCGGGTGAGACCTTTCCTTTTATAGTACACTCTAATTTCATCTCAGGTAGTTCACTTTCTAACAAAGTCCCATAACCTAGATATACACCAGTTTCTGTGAGAGAGAGCTTATGTTCACACGTATCCATAAACTACTGCAAAATATATACCTGAAAGCAGTAGTACACTAGAGTTTGCAGTGAGTACCTCCCTAACACTTCCTCTCCACTATTCCAAGCTTGGGATCCATGATTGCTCAACAAATTGTTTGGCTTCGTATGTTAACTCTCTTTTCAATCACTAGGTTCCAGATGCCACCAGGATGCTGGCCAGGCTTCCCTGGATTGAAGACCCCACCAATGTGTCCTGGAGCTCAGCTTCCCCAGAGACACACCCTACTAGGGAAAGAGAGAGACAGACTGGGAGTATGGACCGACCAGTCAACGCCCATGTTCAGTGGGGAAGCAATTACAGAAGCCAGACCTTCTACCTTCTGCAACCCTCAATGACCCTGGGTCCATGCTCCCAGAGGGATAGAGAATGGGAAAACTATCATGGGAGGGGGTAGGTTATGGAGATTGGGTGGTGGGAATTGTGTGGAGTTGTACCCCTACTACCTTATGTTTTTGTTCATTAATCCTTTCTTAAATAAAAAATTTAAAAAAAAATACACTCAGTTTGTGTAAGGTAGTAGAGTGTATTTGTTGTGGTATGAATGTAAAGCCAGCACTGAAGTTGACTTGAAAGTGTTCTTTATAATTTCTTACTGTGAAGTTCCACATTATGAGTACTGAACCAGAAATCTCATTACTTTAATAGCAATATACCAAGAATAATACACAATGCAGGAGAAATTTTATAAATACACTCTTAAGAACGTTGGGCTATACCCATAAAACTTTAGTTCTTTAATCATATTGCTCTGTTTGATGAGGATGGCTTGAGTACATTCTATATTCTCCAATATGTGGGCAGTTTCTGCTTTCAGAAATTTATAATCTCATTATAAAAAGAGGATTCATAAGAAATAATAATAAAATGACCACATTTCAAAAAATTATTTGATGGATGATTCTGAGGATTTAGGAAAAAGAAGTAAAGCAAGTTGATTTCAAGGTTAAATAAAAAGGACAACTTCGTAGTAAAACTATTTTGATATACTGCTTATTTCTTACATATGCTCTTTTATAAAACAGTATTGATAGGCATGTGCTGAATTAATTTTGTTAGTAGTAACATATTGTTTTATGCATATAATATATACAGATATATATATATCATATATATACTTCAATAGCACATTCTGAGATCACTTGTAGATCATAAAAAATGCAGCTGTCCATAAACTTTTTTTTTTTATTAACAAAATGATAGTTTGATTGAGGGTGAAATGTCCTATACATATCTTAGGGAAATATGAACATGTGTTCTTGTGACAATAAAGCTTCTGTAAATCAACTTTTCTTCAATAAAGTGATATTGGAGTAAAAAAATTAATAAAAATTCCAAATAAACAGGAAGGGATGTAAAAGACAACCAGAACATCAGTTTGGCACATGTAATGCCACAGATTAAGTTCAGAACCTCAGGTTTGAGATTTCAAAGCTTTATCCACTGTGCTACCTCCTGACCACAAGAACAGAATTCTCTCTTTCTCTCTCTGGTCTTCTCTGGGTTAGTGTTTGGAAAAAGGCAGAAAAATGAATATATAAAAATTAATTCAAATCTGAGGAATATTTTGGTACATATAGAAGTCTGGATTCATAGTAATTCCAACTATGAATATTAGTATTTTGAAGATAGTATTTCCTTCTCTACTGATTTCTACTTTTTCTGTTGATATCTGACTGCTAGCTTTATCACCCCTTAGATGTTCCAAGTTATTATTCCTTGGCTGTGATTTTGTTTGTTTTCTTGGTGCAGAAGGGATCTCACACATGCACAATGTCACTGCTCCCAATCCTACAGTTTTCAGTCAGGTAGAGTAGAAAGCCAGACAGGAAAACAGAGAGGGATAGAGAGACAAGAGTGCCAGAATTTCACCCAAACCCCTAGCACATCCATGGAATGCCAGGCCTCGAACTTGAGCCAGGCCCACAGAAAGATATGTACCCTGCTCAATGAGCTATTTCTCTGCCCCCACTTGTGTGTTTTAAAGATGTTTTTCTTGATCTTTAATCTTCACCAATTTTCATATCTCCCCATGACAGGTGTCTGCACACTGTGCCCAACACCAGCTGGCATCATTCCTTCATATATTATTTTGCCCCTTCTCTCCTCTCTTTCATTTCATTTTACTTTACTATTTTATTTTATTTTATTTTACTTTATTTTACTTTATCAGAGCAGTGCTCAGCTCTGGCTTAGGGTGGTGCAGGGGATTGAACCTGGGACTTCGGTGAGAGGCATGAGAGTCTCTTTGCATAACCATTGTGTTATCTACTCCCACACCCCCTCTCTTTCCTTTTAAGGATCCTGGTAGAGCTGCTAAACAAACTCTTCTTAGTCTTTTATATATTTCTCATCCTTTGAAAATTTGGATATGCTGTTTTGACATATATTCTAATTTATTAATTTCTTCATCAACTATAGTCTGTGGTGGTCAAACTCACCTATAAATTTGTCAATTTATCAACTTTAACTTTTGTTTTTTAAGATTGAGTTATTCTATGAAAGAGGAAAAAAGCTGAGTACTGCTATAATATATGTACTGCCAGGGACCAAGCATGGGCCTTTACACATATAAATAAATACTCCATTGGCTTAGCCACCTCTCCGAATGCATTTCAGTTATTTTCAGCTTCCAGAATTTACCATTTCTTTTTAAAACTTTTTTATTATCTTTGTTTATTTATTAGATAGAGACAACCAGAAATTGAGAGCGAAGGGGGAAATACAGAGGAAGAGAGAAAGAGAGATACTTTCAGCACTACTTTATCACTTGCAAGGCTTTCTTTCCCCTGCAGGTGGGGAGAGGGGGTGGCTCAAACCTGGGCTCTTTTGCATTGTAACATGTATGCTCAACCAGGTGTGCCACCACCCTACCTCCATAGAATTTACCATTTCTTTCCTCTGTAAATTTCTTATATCTCTGCTGAAGAGCAAACAAAACACCTATCCAAAGAAACCTGTTCACACCTATGTTCATCATGGCACAATCTGCAATACTGAAATAGCCCAAACTTTGAAGCAACTCAGATGCCCAATGACAAATGAATGGCTAAGAAACTTGGGGTCTGTTTGGGTGTGTTTATGTGTGTGATCACTGCTGTAAAAATGATGAAGTCATCTCCTTTACCACAAAGCCTGAGGGAATCATGTTGAGTGAAATAAGCCAGAAAGAGAAGGACCAATACCAAATTATCTCACTCACAGGTATAGAACTTAAAAGCAAGGATGGTAAGAGAAAACATAAGATGAAACTTGAACAGGATGTGGTTTACTACTCCAAGGCTAAGACTCTGGGGAAGGAGGGAGAGGGGCGGGCAGGAGGGTCTTTGGGGTCCCGGTATATGATAGGGGATAGGACCTAGATTTGGAGAGCAACTGTCTCGCAAAATCCTAGACATGCACCATGAGGAGATGAGAGGTTGCACCTATGTCTCAACAACTGTGATGTAAATGACTAACCCTGAAATAAACTATATTAAAAAATTTAGAGGAGAGAAAGAAAATCTGGATTTTGCCTTTTCTTTTCCTGAAAATTATAAAAAATTATTTTTATTATTTATGCTTGCTACTTCTATTTTATTTCTTTTATTTTATTTGCCAATAGGCTTATCTCTGGGGGATGAATACGCTACTCATGATGGCTTTTCTGTTTGTTTGTTTTTCTGCACTATTTGATACGACAGAGAGAAATTGAGAGAAGAGAAGGAGATAGAGAGCCACCTGCAATATTTGCTTCACTGCCTGTGAAAATTCCCCCTTGCAGGTGGACGTGGGGCCTTGAACCTGGTTCCTTGCACATAGTAATATGTGCGCTTACCTAGGTGTGCCAAAACCTAGCTCCCCCTACTTTTATTTTTCTGCCTCTATGATTTTTTTTTTTGCTGTTATTTCTTTGACTTCTGACATGATTTCCTATTTTTTCATGTGCTTGGGTTTTATTTGTTTAAGAACCATGTATTGTATATGGAAAAAAATAATATAAAATCTCAAGTAACAGTTATCTTTCTCCACGGAATATTTTATTTATATTATTGTTTTTGTAAGTCCATGCAGGGTTGATATAAATTAGGTTTCTGTAGGTGTAGGAACTGAGATTATGCTTAGTGTCCCTCATCAAGAGAGATAGCAGTTTACTTCTACTGTATACTTACTCCGAAAGCACAAAACTTTGAAGCGTGAAACCTTGCTATGACCAGCCCTATTTCTGAGTTATGTTCCTCTAGCTCTGTCAAGCCACCAACAATTCAGCTGCCTCTTCCAAAAATAGTAGAAACCATAGGAAAGACCTCTAAGGATTTTACCACCCACATTTTATTTTTTCTTATGGACTCTGGCCTTCTTATTTCATAAAATTATAGCCCTCTGGCACAGCACCTTCACATAAATTTCTGGAGGCTTTTGAGGTGTTCTAGTTTTCTCAGTAAGAGGTTGGTCTAAGATACCTACTCCCTTTTAGAGAGAAAGAGACAGGGAGAGAGAGAGGTAGAGAGGGGGGCTTTGTATAAGAGAGGAAGAGAAAGATTTATCATTTTCTTCAGATTAAGTTAATTATTGTGATATTGTGAAGCTGAATTTTTAAATGTCAAAATTCTGCACTGATAATGACTACAAATTGAAACTATAATCATTTTAGACGTCATTGAATTGATACTTAAAAGAAATAGGCAATTGTAAGAAATGTCAGTGAATGGTTATCTCCTCAGAAATCCAAAGCAGAGGTGCAAGATCACAAAGTCATCAATGATGGCATCTAGATTGTCTTATATTTGCTTCCATCTAGTTACACAATTACATCTTACTTCATCTATTTTTTTCAGTTTTTAATGTTTTTAGAGTACTAATCAATAAAAATTGAAGATTTATATAAAACACATACAAAATAAATTTTAAAAAGACTTCCATCTCCATGAATAATACCAACAATCCCATGCAGGGAGCCAGGGGATAGCTCACCCAGAACAGTGCACACCTTGCCATGTGTGAAGACCCAGGTTTGAATACTGAGCCACTGTATATATAAAATAATGATTTATAATAGTAATTAAAATAGAGTGTACTAAAATAAAAATGGATACTTGTATCAATGGAACAGAATCCATAGCCCGGAAATCAGCCCATACATATATGACAATGGGGTCATAATCACTCAATGGGTAAAGGAGATCTCTTCAACAAATGGTGCTGGGAAAATTGGACAATCACATGTAGAAAAGTGAAAATAGACCACCACATCACACCATGCTCCAAAATCAGATCAGTTACCTAGATATTGAACCAGAAACTATGAAATATAGATAAAGAAACATTGGTAAAATATTGCAGGACCTTAACATCAAATATGTACTTAAATTAAGACTAAGCCCCACTGGGCATGTGAAATTAAAACAATATTAAATAAATCAAACTAAAAAGCAACCAAATGTCAAAAGCAAATTACACAAGAGTAATCAGGCAACCCATTAATTGGGAAAGTATATTGGCACATCACACATCTGACAATCAATTGATACTAAATATCTATAAAGAACTCAGACAGCTCAACAACAAAAAATAATAATAACAATCCAATAGCATTGGAAGTTCTTGCCATGGTAATTAGGCAAGAGAAAGGAATTAAAGGGATACAGATTAGAAGAGAAGAACTTACACTATCACTACTTGCAGACAATATTATAGATAGAAAAATCTAAATAATCCAAAAGGAATCTCCTAGAGATTATCAAGCTATGTAGCAAATTGTCAGGCTACAGAATTAATATACAAAAGTCGGTGGCATTCTTTTATGCAAACACTAAGTCAGAAAAAGAAAAATCCAGAAATAGTCCCATTCACTATAGCAGCAGAAATAATAAAATGCTTGGGAATAAGCCTAATAAAGGAAGTGAAAGACCTACATACTGAAAATTACAAATCACTATTCAGAACAAAAAAAGACACAAAGAAATATAAAGATATCAAATATCCCTGGACTGCAAGAACTAACATAATCACATGACTAATCTACCCAGAGCCATATACAAATTTAGCATAATCCCCACTGAGGTCCCACCAATTTTTTAATTGAAGCTACAAAAGTTACCTGGAGCCAGAAAATACCTAGAATCATCAAAGCAATCTTGAGAAAAAAAAAAGATATGGAGGCAACAAGCACCCATATTTCAAATTATATTATAGGGTCACTGTAATCAAAACCACCTGGCTCTGAAACAAAAAGAGACACACTGACCAGTGGAACAGAATTGACAGCCCAGACATAATCCCCTGCACCTACAGAAACCTAATTTTTGTCTATTTAATATTAAATGGAGTAAGGAGAGTCTCTTCAACAAATGGTGTTGGGAAAAATGGGTTGAAACATGCAGAAGAATGAAACTGAACCACTACATATCACCACACATAAAAGTAAACTCTAAATAGATCAAGTATTTGTGTATTAGACCAAATACTTAGAGAAAAATATTGGGAGAACTTTTTCCATCTGAGTTTTATAGGCATCTTCAATGACACAAATCCAATTGCTAGGTAGGTAAAATTTACATATATATGTAAAATTTACATATATATCAATGAGACTGAATCAAATGAAATTTCGTCATAGCATAAGAACTTACCTTTCAAAACAAAGAGACTCCTTATAGACTGGGAGATCTTTACATGCCATATAACAGACAAAAGGCTAATAATCAAAAAATATAAAGAACTCACCAAACTTAACAACAACAAGAGTAAACAACCCCATCCAAAAAAAATGGGGAGACAATATGAACAGAATATTCACCAAAGAAAAGATCCAAAAGGCCAACAGATATATTAAAAAATACTGCAATTCATTGGTTGTCAGAAAATGCAAATAAAAACATCAGTGAAATACCACTTTACTCCTGTGAGAATATCATATATCAGAAAAATAGTAACAAGAAATGTTAGAGGTCATGGAAGTAAAGGAACCCTCTTGCACTACTGGTGGTAATGTAAATTGGTCAAACCACTGTGGAGAGAAGTCTCAGAAAACTAGTCTAGAAATAGACCTACCGTATGACCCTGCAATTCCTCTCCTGGGGATATATCCTAGGAACAAACTGCACCCATCCAAAAATATCTGTGTATGCCTATGTTCATAGCAGTACAATTTATAATAGTCAAAACTTGGAAACAACCTAGGTGTCCAACAACAGATGAGTGGCTAAATAAGTTGTGTGTATACACAATTGAATACTACTCAGCTATTAAGAATTTTGAATTCTCCTTCTTCACTTCATCTTGGATAGAGACTGAAAGAATCATGTTAAATGAGACAAGCTAGAAAGATAAGGGTGAATATAAGATGATCTCACTCATGGACAGAATTTGAGAAATAAAAATAGAAAGGGGAAACCCAAGTAGAACTTGGACTGAATATGGTATATTGCACCAAAGTAAAGGATTCTGGGAACAGGAGTTAGACCCTAGTGCATGATGATGTAGGAGAACCCAGGCCAGGGGCAAGAGAGATTTTAAGAAAATTGAGAAATTTTACACATGTATTAACAACTATATTTAGTGTTAACCACTGAGAAAAATGTAGGCCAAAGAACTGAATAGACCATTTCTAAAGAAGAGATATAGATGGCCCACAGACACAAAAAATGCTCCACTTCATTTAGCATTAGAAAAATGCAAATTAGGGGTCCAGGAGGTGGCGCAGTGGCTAAGGAAGGCACTAGGCCCTTAAGCATGAGGTCCTGAGTTCGATCCCCGGCAGCACATATGCCAGAGTGATGTCTGGTTCTTTCTCTCTCTCCTATCTTTCTCATTAATAAATAAAAAAAATATTAAAAAAAAAGAAAAATGCAAATTAAAACTATACTGAGATTCTATCTCAAACCTGTGAGAATGACCTACATCAACAAAACAGGAAATGACAGGCATTGGTGAGGTTATGGAGGACAATGGACTCTGTTACATTTCTACAAAAGACTTTCATGCCTGGGGCACTGAGGTCCCAGGTTCAGGTTCAATCCCCCGAACTGCCATAAGCCAGAGTTGAACAGTACTCTGGATTGATTAGTTAACTAAAATAACTATTTTTAATTACAAAAGTCCCAACATTAATACTGTTATGCATTTTTTCACTTAAAAAATTTTTTTTCTTATATTTCTTTTCCCTTTTGTTGCCCTTGTTGTTTTTATTGTTGTTTTAGTTGTTATTGTTGTTGATGTTGTCATTGTTAGGGCAGAGAGAAATGGAGAGAGGAGGGGAAGACAGAGAGGGAGAGAGAAAGAGAGACACCTGCAGACCTGCTTCACCACCTGTGAAGAGACTCCCCTGCAGGTGGGGAGCCTGGGGCTTGAACCAGGATTCTTATGCCCGGTCTGCGCTTTGAGCCACCTGCCCTTAACCCGCTGCGCTACCGCCTGACTCCCCGCATTTT
This sequence comes from Erinaceus europaeus, assembly GCF_950295315.1. Classification (NCBI taxonomy): domain Eukaryota; kingdom Metazoa; phylum Chordata; class Mammalia; order Eulipotyphla; family Erinaceidae; genus Erinaceus; species Erinaceus europaeus. Next base: position 99,170,690 of record NC_080166.1, read on the forward strand.
TTCACTTTTTAAGGGTTCTTAATTATTTATGTTTTTCTTACTTTCTGCTATTTTGACTGACTTTGCCTGCTTTGTATTTGATTGACATATTCAGGATCTTTCTAATTTACACTATTGCTTGGCACATTTTATTCTATCAGTTTCAGTAATGAACAAATTTATTAGAAATTATTGGTCTGGGGGGCAGTCGATGGATCACCTGGTTAAGTGCTCAAATTACAGTCCACAAAGACTGGGGTTCAAGTCCCTGACCCCACCTGCAGGGGAAAGCTTCATGAGTAGAAGCTCTCTCTCTCTATCCTCCTCTTCTTTTAAATTCTCTCTGTCTCTGTCCAGTAATAAATAAATAAATATGAAAAAAACATAAAAGTTAAGCTTAAAAAAGAAATTATTGGTTTGTTGACACTTAAAACATTCTTGTTTAATGTTTCTTCAATTATTTGTTATTCCTTTTATTCTTTCAGAATTCTTTTTTTTTGGCACTGAAAATAATGTGGCATCTGAAAAGCTTATTAAATTCATAATGAATATTGTGTTGCTGGAAAAATCATGAATTATTTGTGCATAGGAAAACAGAAAAATATGTCATGACTTTTCTGACAGTCCAATAGCATCACAACCAGTCTTTTAAAAATGTGTAACTAGGGCACTGGGCTGTAGCACAGTGGGTTAAGCGCATATGGCATGAAGCACAAGGCCCAGCTCAAGGATCCTGGGTCCAGCCTCTGGCTCCCCATCTGCAGGGGATCACTTCACAAGCGGTAATTTCTCGCTCAATTTCTCGCTGTCCTATCCAACAACAATCACAGTAATAATGACAATACAACTACTACTAATAACAACAACAGCAACAATAAACAACAAGGGCAACAAAAGGGAAAATATAGCCTCCAGGAGCAGTGGATTCATAGTGCTGGCACCAAGCCCCAACAATAACCCTGGAGGCAAAAATTAAAACAAAAATACTTAGAAGTATTTTTTAAATAAAATAAGGGGCCAGGTGGCACACCTGGTTGAACACACACAATACGATGCGCAAAGACATAGGTTCGATCCCCTGCTCCCCACCTGCAGAGGGGAAAGCTTCAGAAGTGGTGTGGAAGTGTTGCAGGTGCCTCTGTCTCTCTCCCTCTCTATCTTCTCCATCCCCTTTCAATTTGTCTCTACCTCATAGAATAAAATTAAAGTTAGATAATTTTTTAAAAGCCACAAGTAACAAAATTAAAAATATATAGTCTTGTTACAAAAAAAAACATTAGTAATGAGGGGAAAGTCTCTTCTTTCTCCCTTTTTAAAAAATTCTTTATTATTTTTATTTATTTGTTGGATAGAGACAGCCAGAAGTCAAAAGGGAATAGGGTGATAGATAGGTGAAGAGAGACAGAGAGACACCTGCAACACCATTTCACTTCTCACAAAGCTTTCCTCCTGCAGGACGGGGCTGGGGACTGTAACCTGTGTCCCTGCATATTGTAACATATGCACTCAACCATGTGCACCTCCACCTGGCCCCTCGTTCTCACGTTTTAGACATCAAATTGACCTCATACCTTTTCTATGCCAAAAGAAAAAAGAACTTTTAAGGAAATGTCCAATTAACAAAAAGGAGGGCAAAATAAAACAAAGAAAAAAGAAAACCAAACAAGATGTTGAATTAAGCATCATATAGCTAGTCTACAGAACTTTTCTGCTAGTGGGTATAATTTTAATATGTGTATAAAATGTTGTGCTCTTCTGAAAAAAAATTATTCTAAGTGAGCTAAAGGGTAAGTACATTCTTTTTTTTTTAAATTTAAGAAAGGATTAATTAGCAAAAACCATAGGGTAGGAGGGGTACAACTCCACACAATTCTCACCACCCAATCTCCATATCCCACCCCCTTCCCTGATAGCTTTCCCATTCTCTATCCCTCTGGGAGCATGGACCCAGGGTCATTGTGGGTTGCAGAAGGTAGAAGGTCTGGCTTCTGAAATTGCTTCCCCGCTGAACATGGGCGTTGACTGGTTGGTCCATACTTCCAGTCTGCCTCTCTCTTTCCCTAGTAGGGTGGGTCTCTGGGGAAACTGAGCTCCAGGACACATTGGTGGGGTCTTCAATCCAGGGAAGCCTGGCCGGCATCCTGATGACATCTAGAACCTGGTGACTGAAAAGAGAGTTAACATACAAAGCCAAACAAATTATTGAGCAATCATGGACCCAAAGCCTGGAATAGTAGAGAGGAAGTGTTAGGAAGGTACTCACTGCAAACTCTAGTGTACTTCTGTTTTCAGGTGTATATTTTGCAGTAGTTTACGGATACGTGTGAACATAAGCTCTCTCTCACAGAAACTGGTGTATATCTAGGTTTTGAGACCTTGTTAGAAAGTGAACCACCTGAGATGGAATTAGAGAATGCTATGAAAGGAAAGGTCTCACCCGAGTAATGAAGCTGAAGGGTTGTCATTCCTCACGTGAAGTCTCTGGACACAGTCTGAAGTGAAGCATGTTGAGGTGGCAATCGTTGAGTTGGTTAGGCTGTGATCGGCAGATGCGATATTATTTGATATGGATTGGGAGAGGCATACAGGAAAGTGGGCCCTATCCAAGGGTTCCAGGACTGGGGGAAGTAGGGGCTCTATAGTGGAGATGTGAGGTTCCTGCTGTCTTAGGGTTCAAAAAGACAATCAATAGTTAATGTTATCATCACATTATTTGGTAATTGGGTTAACTTCCTATATATTAAAAAGATTCAGTTTGTGTTTTGAAAATCTTTGAGACAAACAATTGATTTTCCCCCTCATATTAATTAACTAGTGATTTATATGTCTACATTTTACTAGGAGTGTACATAAACACCATTCCCACCACCAAAGGACTGTGACCCATCCCTCCCACCCACTCCCACCCCCCACTGGCCCAGGAAGCTGCATGTCTACCCCTCACCACAGGGTTTTTACTTTGGTGCCCTACTTACAATTTGGTCAGGTCCTGTTTTTAGTTTCCCTTTCAGATCTTCTTACTCAACTTCTGTTGATGAGTGGGATCATCCCATACTCATTTTTATCTTTCTGACTTAGCTAACTTAACATAATTCCTTCTAGCTCTGTCCAAGATGGGTCAGAGAAGGTGGGTTCATTGTTCTTGATAGCTGCATAGTATTCCATTGTGTATATATACCACAGCTTTCTCAGCCACTCATCTGTTGTTGGGCACAGTAAGTACATTCTTATATAGGTCTGCTATCCTTAACATTCCTATTTTTCAGTCACAAATGGCTCTTTTAAAATACATTTTTAAAGCACCCTATTTTTAAATGAGCAATGCTAGGACTTATCAAAATGTCAATGAACAATAAATTTCAAATTCATGGACAAGCACAGTCTGGCTCATGTGGGATTTGTAGTTCACTTATTTCAATAAATGTAGTTATAGTTAAGACACTTAGCTATTTTATACTATAATTTAAGAGGCTATCTTCCAAGAAGAAAAACAATGAAACCATTTTTTTTTTACTTTTTGTATTCAAATACTGACCTAATACTCCAATGTTATAAAATAAAAGAACTAGTCATAAGTTTTGAACTGGATAAAATTAGGATACTCACAGAAAACCAAATGTCAGAAGCTGGGGGCCAAAAACTACCACACCAATAAAATATCACTGATTATGCATGTATCAGAATATTTATCAGCTGTTCTCCTGTCCTCCTTCTTCTCTGTATGATGTTAAGATAATCACCATATTTCTCAAACCAAGCTGGTAGTACAGTTTGCTCAAGAACTCTCTAGCAAAACAAATACCACAACTAAATGCCCAGAGTTTTTGAATCAAATAGTCTGAAATGACATCTAGCAATCTATATTTTTTTATTTTAAATCTTACTTATTTATTTTATTTATAAAAAGAAAACATTGACAAAACCATAGAATAAAAGGGGTACAACTCCACACAGTTCCCACTACCAGAACTCCTTATCCCATCCCATCCCCTGACAGCTTTCCTATTCTTTAACCCTCTGGGAGTATGGACCCAAGGTCATTGTGGGTTGCAGAAGGTAGATGGTCTGGTTACTGTAATTGCTTCCCTGCTGAACATGGGCGTTGACAGGTTGATCCATACTCCCAGCCTGCCTCTCTCTTTTCCTAGTAGGGAAAGCAGGAGAAAGAGGAAGCAGAGCTCCAGTACACATTGGTGGGGTTGTCTGTATAGGGAAGTCTGGTCAGCATCCTGCTAGCATCTGGAACCTGGTGGCTGAAAAGAGTTAACATACAAGGCCAAACAAATTATTGATCAATCATGAACTTAAAGGCTGGAATAGTGCAGATGAAGAGTTGGGGGCCCTCCACTTTGTAGATAGCTAGTAGGCATATTTTAGTTACATTCCAAAGGGCCTGTGGCTATACTAGTTTGTCTTTTTTTTCCCCCCTGGGTCTGAAATCTGATATGCAGGTGGATCCAAGTTATTGTCTAGGGAGATGATGACATGGCTGGAAACTGGATCCGGGAAGAGAGTAGCTCCCTAATATGGGAAAGGGGTATAAGTATTGTTGACTGTAAACCCCATCAGTTTGATTTGGTCTGTTCTTCCTCCAAAGGGATGATGGACAACATACTTTATGTTACACCTGAGGAAGATGGGTCCTGATATTGGGGAAACTTGGAATGTTCCTACTCATGACTACAGAATGTGAGCTCAGATCTACAGGGATGCAGAGGTCACAAAGGTGCCTAAGCTGAATATGGGCCCCAGACCAAAGAAAGCAACCTGTATTTTTAATCTGTACCTAGCAGAATCTCATGTCCAACTAAATCTAGTCAGTATTAGCAGTAGAACAAATCAGAGTCCAAATCCTAATGTAATACTATAGGCAAATTCCTTTCCCTTCAAGTCACATAATACATGTGTTCAGGGAAATCCTTTTTATTTACTTATTATTAATATTATTATTAATTTATCAAGAGAGTTAGTGGCTTATAGTATTGTTACTGAAACAAGGATACAATTAGGGGAAGTCCTTCTTAGAGAAAGGTAAAGACCAGAGAGGGCCCTGAACCCCATTTATTCTATAGCCTGAAACTTTTGTGACCAGGAATCTTTGTTTTGCCCCATCACTGAGATCAAAGAGAATTCAAGAAAATCTGAGGAAGTCAGGGCTGGTTTCCCTTACTTGAGAGGGAAGAGGAAAAAAGGAAGGAGACCCAGAAGTTGAGGGGCCTGGTGATGGCACACCTGGTTAAGCACACATACTACCCACAAGTTGTAGTGAGTATAGATGTGACTCTGAAAGAAATTAAAGGTGGGGTCTTAGAAGTACATAAAAAAATCAGTGGAACCTCACATTTCCATTATAGAGCCTATATTTTCCCCAGTCCTGGAACCTTAGGGTGGGGCACACTTTCCTGCATGCTTCTCTCAATTCATATCAAATAATATTGCATCTGCCAATCACAACCTAATCAACACAACGAGTGCCACCTCAGCATGCTTCATTTCAGACTGTGTCCAGAGACTTCAGGTGTGGAATGACAACCCTTCAGCTTCATCCCTCAGGTGAGACCTTTACTTTCAGAGTATTCTCTAATCCCATTCCAGGTGGTTCACTCCCTAACAAAGTCCCAAAACCTAGATATAGACCAGGTCCCCTGAGATAGAGCATATGTTCACACATATCCATAAACTAGGGCAAAATATATACCTGAAAGCAAAAGTACACAATAGTCTGCAGTGAGTACCCCCCAACACTTCATCTGCACTATTCCAGCCTTAGGTCCATGATTGTTCAACAATTTGTTTGGCTTTGTACGTTAACTCTCTTTTCAGCCACCAGGTTCCAGAGGCCAGCATGATGCAGACCAGACCTCCTTGGACAGATGACCCGACCAATGTGTCCTGGAGCTCACCCTACTAGGGAAAGAGAGAGGCAGACTGGGAGTATGGACCGACCAGTTAACACCCATTTTCAGCGGGGAAGCAATTACAGAAGCCAGACCTTCTACCTTCTGCAACCCACAATGACCTTGGGTCCATACTCCCAGAGAAATAAAGAATGGGAAAGCTATCAGAGGAGGGGATGGGATATAGAGATCTGGTGGTGGGAATTGTGTTGAGTTGTACCCCTCCTATCCTACAGTTTTGTTAATGTCTCCCTTTTTAAATAAATAAATAAATAAATAAATAAATAAATAAATAAATAAATAAATAAATCAGCTTCATGCCATTTTGGGCCTTCTCGTCCATGCATTGTCCTGCCCATGTACTTTTACTTTTCTTGAATAAAAGCTTAAAAATGTCTGAAAAAATGTCTTGATAAATAAAAGGAGGAAGGGAAATGCAAAGCAGAATTTGACTGAGTTTGGAGTATTGCACCAAAGCAAAAAAACTCTAAGGGGAGGAGGAGGATAAATTTTTAGCTTAACTATGGAAGGGTGGTCGGGGGGACACACACCTTTGGTGGTGGGAATGGTGTTAATATACATGCCAATTATAGTCTTATAAATCACTATTTAATAAATGTTTTTAAAAACTTCAAGAACTATTATCTGTTTTTCCATTCTTTGGTAATGAGTCCACAGAAAATCAAAAACTATTGGGGAGAGCCCCTTCGGCCTCTTTCCCCCTCAACACTTTTACACTCTAGAAATTGAGGAATCAAAATAAAATTAGTGTCTTGTAAATAGTAGGGCTATGGAGGTATCCCTCTTGCATTTCTCTGGCTCTCTAATATTTTTGTTCTGATTTCTGATTATTGAATTGACTCTATTCTTACTGTATATTCTCTCTTGTTGCCTGAAGATACTTTTTTTTTTCCTCCAGGGTTATTGCTGGGCTGGGTGCCTGCACCATGAATCCACCGCTCCTGCAGGCCATTTTTTCCCCCTTTTGTTGCCCTTGTTGTTGTAGCCTCGTTGTGGTTATTATTATTGCCATTGTTGATGTTGTTCGTTATTGGATGGGACAGAGAGAAGTGGAGAGAGGAGGGGAATACAGAGAGAGGGAGAGAAAGATAGACACCTGCAGATCCGCTTCACCACCTGTGAAGGGACTTCCCTGCAGGTGGGGAGCCGGGGGCTCAAACCGGGATCCTTATGCCGGTCCTTGCGCTTTGCACCACATGCGCTTAACCCACTGTGCCACCGCCCGACCCCCATGAAGAGACTTTTAATATCAAGGCATGGATTTGTTCCACTGCTGAACCAAATGTTGACAAGGTAGGCACAAACTCGAGCAAATTACCCAGTCTTCTGTTTCCCTTAATGTGTCATCTGATTCTGACACTTGCCATTGCCTAAGGCAGACCATTGGAATTACAAAGCATATCTAGACTAAATAGTAACTTATTTTACAACTGGGGAACTAAAGCCCACACAACCTCAGTAATCAATCTATTGTCACAGAGTTCATGATAGACTTGACACCAAATTTCTACATTTCCAATACTGCTTAGTCTTAAAGAAGTCCCAGGAACAAAATAACCAATTATAATTTAGATTTGGTTGAATTAAAAATGTTTATCAACATTTGAAAGCTTTTTTAGGCTATACTTAGCTATTTCAAACTTTTAAATTAAAAAAATCAAATGTTTACCCTTGTAGAGAGTATTATATTTCTTACAATTTTCTGAGTCAACTTGCATCAATTTTCTCCCCTTCCCTATTTTCTGGAGATGACAAACCAAGTCACAGGGTATACTGACAAAGTGGAATAATGTAGAACACACATAAAAATACACATATGCACATGCACATACAATCACATGCATTCACTTGATAGAAACTCTGAGGAAGGATAAGTTTTCATTCTTACTGGAAAATTTCTCATTAGAGTTCATTTAACTTCCTTTTAACATATTTATCTATGTAGAAGATTACCTGGTGATCAAGTCTTAAATCTTGAGTTCAACAATATAAATTTATTTTAATAAATTTAAGTTCATACTGAATACATAGCTATATTTTGGGCTCTTTAAAAAACATACTGTGGGGCTAGGTAGACTCACATATTACCATGAGTGAGGATCCAGGTTCAAGTCCCCAAGTCAGGAGGAAGCTTTATGAACAGAGAAACAGTGCTGCAAGTGTCTCTCTTCCTTTCTCCTTCTCTACTCCCCATTTCCCTAATTTCCCTTCAATTTTTTTTTTTCTTTTGCCTTCAGGGTTATCACTGTGGCTTGGTGCCTGCACTATGAATCCAAATTACTGCTCCTGGAGGCTATTTTTTTTCCTTTTCGTTGCCCTTGTTGTTTATCATCATTGTTGTTATTATTGCTGCCTTTGTTGTTGGCTAGAACAGAGAGAAATTGAGAGAGGAGGGGAAGATAGAGAGGGGGAGAGAAAGACAGATACCTGCAGACCTGTTTCACCACTTGTGAAGCAACCCCCCTGCAGGTGGGGAACCAGGGCCTCCCACAGGAATCCTTGCACCAATCCTTGCTCTTCACACCATGTGCACTTAACCCACTGTGCTACCGCCTGGCCCATCTCAATTTTATTTTTCATATAGCCATGACTTATTAAATACGTTTTAGAATTTAAAAAAATGAGAAGTTTAAGAATATGCTCTTTATTACTACTTATAGCATATACAGCATATACTAGCATATACAGCTAGGAAATAACTTCAAAAAAATTTACTTGAGGGTAGTCTCCCCTGAATTTCTGCAGTGTTTAAACATGAACAATCTTTATTATGTAATCTCTTAATATACATGTGCACTTCAGGCATTTTTTTAAATTATCTATGTTATGTAGATTTTTTTATGTATGTCTCCATCCTCTCAGTGATAACCACCATCATTCTCTCAGCCTCAGAGACAGTTTATTCATATCGTTTGTTGTTGTTGTTGTTGTTGTTTTCAGTCCGTGTGTTTCAGTTCTCTAGATTACATATCTGAGTGAAATCATTCCGTAGCAGTCTCTCATCTCTTTACTTATTAAGCATCATTACTTTCAGTTCCACCCACTTTGTCCCAAAGGTAACAATATAATCCTTTTGATTACAGAATAGTATTTCACAGAGCATACAAAGCCCATAACTTTGTTATCCAGTCATCTGTCTATGGACATTTAGGCTGTTTCTACTTCCTGGCTACTGTGAATAAGGCAGCTATGAACATAAGGGTGCATATGCCCTTTCAAGTTAGTTTGCATGTCCTTTGGATAAATGTCTAAGTGGCACTGCTGGGTCATAAGGTAACTCCATTTTAATTTATTTAAGGAGTCCCCATAAACTCTCCCAAAGAGGCTGTGCCAGTTTTTGTTCCTACCAGCAGTATAGCACAATCTCTTTTTCTATACAACCTCACCAGGTTTGTCATTTCCTGGTTTGTTGGTATAGGTGATTTTCACAGATGTGAGGTAGAATCTCACTGTGGTTTTTGTCTGCATTTTTTGTAATGTTTAGTGAAGTGGAGCATTTCTACATATGGGATTAAACATTACTGAGGCCAAAGTGCTTGTTCCACTGATGTCCAAGTGAGCCAACAAATAAGAAGCTGTCTGGGAGTCTACCTCGTCATTTCCAAATAAACTCTTAAGGTCATTGTTTGCCAGCTAAGGACCAATACACCTATACCTACCAAATAAAACTTGTCCCATCTCTTCATAGTTAACCTAGCTCTCCAGGACCCACTTTCTTCCCAGATCATAAGGGAGGTTAAGGGGGAACTGAAGAAGTAATGGGACCCAGTACTGTCAACTTCTCTCAGCATAGCCACAATGTTTTGCAGCTAGCAAAGCTGTAGCAACTGTTGTTTTGATTTCACCATTTCATCTTCCTGATTCTAAATTTTTGGTTAGCAGCTATAATGAAATAAAGAACTGGAAGTGAATGCACGTCAGTTTGACCAATGGATCAAGGAAGTAAGCATACTGTAAGAATTCAAAGAAGCCCAAGGTCTAATGTTCCATTGAAGAAAAAAAAAAAAGAAAACATTTTTTTAGCTTCTTCCCACACGAAGGCCCTTAGTTCCATTTTCTCTTTATTAATCAGGTTCCTGATTATTAAACAAATTGTCCTGCTTTATATCCTACCACTTGTCAGCCACCAAGTTGCAAACGCTACCAGGAGGCCACCCTTACTTCCCTGGGCAATGTGTCTTGGAATCTTCCTTCTCCAGAACCCTATACAAGTAGGAAAAGACAGAAACAGACTGAGGGTATGGATTGAACTAGCAACATCCATGTCCAGCGGAAAAGCAATTACAGAAGCAAGACCGCCCCCCCACCTTCTGTACCCCATAAAGAATTTTGGTCCATACTCCTAGAAAGAGAAAGAATAAGGAAGATTCCAATGGAGGGGATGGGATACAAAACTCTGGTGGTAAGAACTATGTGGAACTGTACCCTTCTTGTAAATCATTATTAAATCACTAGGGAGAAAGAGAGAATTAAAGAAAGGAAGGAAGGAAGGAAGGAAGGAAGGAAGGAAGGAATTGAGAGAAAGAGAAACACTGAAACCTCACATTTGCATAATATCATCATTCCTGGAATGATTTTTTTTTTCCAAATGCCAAATAGAGGCATATGGGGTTGGGGAAAAAGAGACTGAGTAGAAGACACTACAACACTGATCCATCATCTGTGGGGTTTCCTCCTGTACTGAGGTGTTCCCCTGTGATCCAGAGGTTAAACATGGGACTTCATGCCTGGTTAGGTACGTACCTTCTTAAGTAAACTATCTGAGTCTCCATTATAATTTTTTTTCAAAGACTGATATGTTCTTGTGAAGAATAGTCCTTTAATCCAAATGTGCTTTATAGCACAGATGTGTTACTTCATTTCTGTTTGTTACTACCACATTGTCAAGACGCTGAGCTACTCACTTTTTCAGCTAGAAATAGCAAGACAGAAAGGCAAAGAGAAAGAGGGAAAGAAATCACAGCACCTTGTGGTACAGGAGGTGGAGCAGTGGTATAAAGCATTGGACTCTCAAGCACAAGGTCCTGAGTTCAATCCCCAGCAGCACATGTACCAGAGTAATATCTGGTTCTTTCTCCTCCTATCTTTCTCATGAATAAATAAATAAAATATAAAAAAAGAAAGAAATCACAGCACCAATCTTCCTGCAGTGTGATGTGGGTTTATTTAAACCTGGGTCTCACACCTGGCAGAGAAGTACACTATCCAGTGAGCTATTCTGCTGGCCCAGCATACAGACTTTTAAATATAACATGTTTACAACGACTGTATAATTTTACTCCCACTTCTCAGTCATTGTACAAGACAGAAATGATTCTAAATTTTTTTCTTTACTTGAGGCAAAGCAAGTAATTAACAAGCAGTCAAAACATTTCAAGTACAATAGAAAGACAATTGTAGTTGCATAATTTTAATTGATTAAAAGTTCACATTGGCTTGATATAAAATAAACTCTGACTTTATGCAAGAAGGGCCACCAACATTTCTGTATAACAGTTGCTAATGGGTAGTACAAAGACCAGAGATGTTATAAAATAAATCAAAATACAATAAGAATTGTGGGGTAATTTTTCTTTACACATTTACCATTAGACAAAGGAGACAAAACAGAAAGGAATCAATTAGGAAAACAGAGTAACTAGTGAAGGGATTTGTGTTTTTATGGGCTTTATGTATAACAAAAACTAATTATAGTATTATATACTTTCCTAATTAGGACTTTATGTGACTAAGAAACTTAGCTTCCTCTAAATGTCAATTCCAGAGGGACCAGAATTCTGCATTCTAAGCTCATCAGTCAATTTCATCTAATGGTCAATCAAACCACACCCATAATGGAAAAAGCCATTTCCAACGGTGATTGATGAGCTTGGAAATCACAGATGGCTTTCAGCAATATATGTGTCTGTGTAAAACTTTACTCATTCTAGAATTTTTTAAAAAAACATGTACAGGAGTGGGAGAGATAACATAATGGTTATGAAAAGGGACTCTCATGCCGAAAGGTCCAAAATCTCAGGTTCATTCCTCCCCTCTTCCCCACCACACACTATAAGCACGAGCTGAGCAGTACTCTGGCTAATGATATAATATAATATAGTATAATATAATATAATAATATAATTTAATATAATATAGTATAACTCCCATATGATGCTAGGAGCTCAGAGAATCAAAAAGTGCATGCTCTCTACTCACTGAGCTACCTCGTCCACCCCTTTCCACCTGTAAACATGACAAGTATTTTTGCCAGGTGTATGCTACCCACACTGAAGCAAAATTACTTTTGAGGTGAAAGGGGTAGAAAATGTAAATATTACATTTATTCATGATCCTCTAGTACATAAATAGGTATCAAGTATAACTTTTTTCTTTCTATCCTTCTTTTTTCCTTTTTAACCAGAGTACTGCTCAGCTCTGGAATGTGGTGGTGCAGGAGTTTGAACATGGTACCTTAGATCCTCAGACATGACAGTCGTTTTGCATAACCATCATGCTGTCTCCTCCATCCTATATCAAGAATATCTCTTCGACTGAAGTTTCAGGGAGGGAAATGAGTTGGGAAAATTGTAAGTATCTTTAAAAGCTCCTGAAATAATATATTTTTTAAAAATGCTTTGAAATACTGATCTAGAAACTATCTTGGGTTATAATATGATATGTGAAAATGTGGGTTTTCATAAATGTCTAGTTTGATGGCTTGACATTATTTGCTGAATGAAGTATCTTTCCTCACTAATTTGAAATGACATTCTGAGTCTTACATATTTATCTATTCCTACTGCTCAACTTTCTTTTTATTCTGCTTTAATTTTCACTGGTACAGATTCTAATAGTTTATAAAACTTTGTAAATATACTCTACATCAAAAAAATAATGCAAAGGGAGAGCTGGGAGGTAGTGCATCGGGTTAAGTGCACATAGTGAGAAGTGCAAGGACCTGAGCAAGGATCCGGGTTCAAGCCCCTAGCTTCTCACCTGCAGGGGAGGGGGGGGGTCGCTTTGCAAATGGTGAAGCAGATCTGCAGATGCTTGCCTTTCACTTTCTCTCTCTGTCTTCCCCTCTTCTTACAATTTTTCCCTGTCCTATCCAACAACAACAGCAGCAACAACAATAACAGCTACAACAACAATGGAAAAAAAGATGGCCTCCAGGCAGGCACCAAGCCCCAGCCATAACCCTGGAGGCAAAAATAAATTAATTAAAAATAATGAAAAGAATATGCATGATTTGCTATGTAATGTTATTTGAATATAAGCACCTATGATATGTCTGAATTAAACAGATCTCTTTTTTTTTTTTTTTTGCCTCCAGGGCTATTGCCAGGGCTCAGTGCTGCACCATGAATCCGCTGCACCACGAATGCACTGCTGCTTGTTGTTCTATCATTGTTGTGGTTATCACTACCACTGTTGTTGTTGCTGTCGTTGGACAGGACAGAGAGAAATGGAGAGAGGAGGGGAAGACAGAGTCAGGGAGAAAAAGACACCTACAGATCTGCTTCACCACCTGTGAAGCGACTCCTCTGCAGGTGGGGAGCCTGGGGCTCGAACCGGGATCCTTACGCTGGTCCTTGCACTTTGTGCCACGTGTGCTTAACCCTCTGCACTACCACCCAACTCCCTAAACAGACCTTTTACAAACCTATATGAGAAAAACATTTAGAAATCTCTGAGGAAAAAATTCATTCTTCTTCATTCTTATACTGTGGCAAAAAAAAAATATATATATATATATATACATATATATATATATATATATATATATATATATATGTTCTACTGTTCAATAAAAGCTCTTTTTTTTTCTTGGCAATGTGACTTACCACTTGAGCTTATATTACATATCATTTCATTAGAGGCCCAGCAGCACGCCTTTCAAGAATATATCTTGACATATCAAGCTGTTCTAAAATTCTAGTGTATGTTTTTCACCCTCCATAAAATACAGTTTTCCCTTTTTTTTTTTTTAAATGCAGGATTAGTAAGTGAGTCACTAAAGAAAAGAGTTAACTCAACATTGCTTCAATAGTTCGAGCTCTGGAAATCAACGGGGGAAGTTGCCTAGGGAACCATTATAAGGATTGCCTGCTATATTAAAAGTGACTGCTGATGTGTCGAAGTATTGCCTAGGTTTGTTCAGCTTCTCAAACTGTAATGAGCACAAGAATCCCTTGGGAAAGTTTGTTAAAATACAAAATCTGATTCAGTAGCATTGAATGAGGCCTGAGATTCTGCATTTGTAATAAGTTCCTTGTCATAGCAGTGCTGGTAGTGACAGAGAAAACTTTGAGAAGCAGGGAGTGCGTTGGCATTTATGAGCCTATTTTAAATTAGTGAAATGGCAGAGCTGGAAAAACACTGAGGGTAAGGAGAACCTAAAAAAATAATAAGGTATATATGCCTCTCTAGCATCTCATCTAATACTAAGTGAAATATGAAATGCATGAGGAAGTAGAAGATAACAGCCAGATTGCTTCCCTCCTATGTAAAAATAGCTAATAAAATGCAATAAATAAACCACAATAGCAAATGCAATGATCAAAGTTAGGAACGTAGTGGAAGGAAAGGGTAGAAGGGGCTAATCTGATAATGGAGATAGTACTAGAAATTTAGTGCTGGTTACAGTGAGATTTATACACATAGAGAGATGTGAAGCTGCACTCCTAAAATTGATGTAATTTTTTTTAACCACAGGGCTGGATTGTAGTGCACCTGGTTGAGCACATATGTTACAATGCTCAAGGCCAAGGGTTCAAGCCACCCAATTCCCACCTGCAGGGGGAAAGCTTTGCAAGTTGTGAAGCAATGTTACAGGTGTCTCTATATTTCCCCCTCTCTCTACCAAATAGAAATAATAAAAAATTAAAAATAATGACATTTTAATTTCAAAAGTAAAATACACACTTACTCGAACTATTCTGACCACATTAAACCATTTTCAAGTTATAAAGACCTATAATGACTTCAATACTAGTCACCCGAATTTTTTTTTTAAGTCTGTAATTTTTTAGTCTGGGTAATGCCAGAGTTGGATGGTGTAAACATGTTACCATAAGCAAAGACCCAGGTTCAAGCCCTCAGTTCTCACATGCAGGGGCAAACTTCGTAAGTGGTGTAGCAGAGCTGCAGGTATTTCCCTATCTCTTTCAGTCTCTCTCTCTTTCTCTCTTTATGTCTCTATAAGAAAGCAGAAAAGGGGGGGGGGCGGCGGTAGCACAGCAGGTTAAGCTCACATGGTACAGCACAAGGACCAGTGTAAGGATCCCAATTCTCAGTTTGAGCCCTCAGCTCCCCGCCTGCAGGGGCGTTGCCTCACAAGCGCTGAAGCAGGTCTGCATGTTTCTTTCTCTCTCCTTCTCTGTCTCCCCATTTCTCTCAATTCTCTCTACCCTATCCAACAACAATGACAATAATAATAATATTGACAACAACAATAAAGAACAAGGGCAACAGCAACAAAAAAAATACCCTCCAGGAGCAGTGGATCCGGAGTCCCGGCGATAACCCTGGAGGCAAAAAAGAAAAGAGGTAAAAGAATTTTTTCTACTGAATCAGTGGTATCATCATGCAGGCAGTTAGCCCCAATGATAAATTTGGTGGCAAAAAACAAAAATAATTTTGGGGGGTGGCCAGGCAGTGGCACAATCAGCTAATAAGCACACATAGTACGAAGCACAAGGACCTGAGCAAGGATCTGTGTTCGAGCCCCCAGCTTCCCATCTGCAGGGGCGATGCTTCACAAGCAGTGAAGCAGGTCTGTAGGTGTCTTATCTTTATTTATCCCTCTTTACCTCTCCCTCCTCTTTCAATTTCTCTATATCCTATCCAATAAAATGGAGTGGTGGAATTATAGTGCTGAAACCAAACCCCAGGCCAAAAAGGGAGGAGGGTGGATCAGAAGATCTGAAGAGATCTGAAGGCATCTATCATAGGAAAATGAGAAATTGTTCCCATGTATCAACAATAGTATATAAGCTGTTAACCTCTCAATAATGTGATCTTGACAACAACAACAATAATAATAACCACAAAAATGATCTTAAAAAAAGATAGGTACGGGGAGTTGAGCCATAGGGCAGCAGGTTAAGCTCAGGTGGCACAAAGTGCAAGGACTGGCCTAAGGATCCTAGTTAGAGCCCCAGAAACCCCATCTGCGGGGGGAGTTGCTTCAAAAGTGGTAAAACAGGTCTGCAGATGTCTATCTTTCTCTCCCCCACTCTGTCTTCCCCTCCTCTCTCTATTTCTCTCTGTCGTATCCAACAATGACAACATCAATAACAATAATAATAACTACAACAATAAAACAAGGGCAACAAAAGGGAGTAAATAAATATTTTTTTAAAAAGATTCAGACATGTGATCTGAGCAGCAGAGTGATTATAGAAACCAGTAACCAAAGCAACGATTGCCATCTCAACATGCTTCACCTCAGACTGTATCCAGAGACTTCACGTGTGGAATGACAACCCTTCAGCTTCATTACTCGGGTGAGACCTTTCCTTTAATAGTACACTCTAATTTCATCTCAGGTAGTTCACTTTCTAACAAAGTCCCATAACCTAGATATACACCAGTTTCTGTGAGAGAGAGCTTATGTGCACACGTATCCATAAACTACTGCAAAATATATACCTGAAAGCAGGATTACACTAGAGTTTGCAGTGAGTACCTCCCTAACACTTCCTCTCCACTATTCCAAGCTTGGGATCCATGATTGCTCAACAAATTGTTTGGCTTCATATGTTAACTCTCTTTTCAATCACCAGGTTCCAGATGCCACCAGGATGCTAGCTAGGCTTCCCTGGATTGAAGACCCCACCAATGTGTCCTGGAGCTCAGCTTCCCCAGAGACACACCCTACTAGGGAAAGAGAGAGGCAGACTGGGGGTATGGACCGACCAGTCAACGCCCATGTTCAGCGGGGAAGCAACTACAGAAGCCAGACCTTCTACCTTCTGCAACCCTCAACGACCCTGGGTCCATGCTCCCAGAGGGATAGAGAATGGGAAAGCTACCATGGGAGGGAGTGGGTTATGGGGATTGGGTGGTGGGAATTGTGTGGAGTTGTACCCCTCCTACTTTATGCTTTTGTTCACTAATCCTTTCTTAAATAAAAAATTAAAAAAAAAAAAAAAGAAACCAGTAGAGGGAAATTAGCATTGTCCTAAATTCTACATACCCACATTGTTTATCTTGACGAATATTCACTAGATGTCTTAACTGACTAGTCTTCAAAATCAAAAATCCCCTAAATCTCCTAAATCTCTAACAAGTTTGAATTAGGATAAAATTATGCCACATGAATATGTGAAATGTTTTCCCTTTACTAAAGAAAATCTTTAGGGAAATATTTGACTTTTATATCACCTAAGATCAGTCTGCTAAATGTATGCTTTTCAAAATCCTTTCTTAAATAAAAAATTAAAAAAAAAAAAAAAGAAACCAGTAGAGGGAAATTAGCATTGTCCTAAATTCTACATACCCACATTATTTATCTTGACGAATATTCACTAGATGTCTTAACTGACTAGTCTTCAAAATCAAAAATCCCCTAAATCTCCTAAATCTCTAACAAGTTTGAATTAGGATAAAATTATGCCACATGAATATGTGAAATGTTTTCCCTTTACTAAAGAAAATCTTTAGGGAAATATTTGACTTTTACATCACCTAAGATCAGTCTGCTAAATGTATGCTTTTCAAAATGTATACAATGAAATCTAGTGTACTGTGAGGATTCTAACACATCTTCCATCATACACATCTGTGATGTTTTCTAAAGATGCACATAGCTGAGCTCACGGACACTAAATCAGGTCAAAGGGAAATGATGCAGTAGCTGTATTTCTCATAAGTTAGCCAAGTCATTCTCAGTCATGCATTCATATAAAATTTTACATATATATATTTTACTAAAAAATTTAGAACTGATAATGATACATGTGAGACCTGTAACAAAATTAATGATTCTTGAAAAGTTGTCTACCCTGAACCTGTGGATGTGACTATTTGGAGAAACATTCTTTATAGATATAGTAAAAATCTTTTTTTAAAAAAGATTTTATTTATTTGTGAGAAAGATAAGAGGAGAGAGAGAGAGAAAGAACCAGACATCAATCTGGTACATTTGTTGTTGGGGACAGAACTCAGGACCTCATGCTTGAGAGTCCAATGCTTTATCCACTGCGCCACCCTCCAGACCATGATATAGTAAAAAATCTGGGCATGAGGTCATTCTAGATTATTGCTTGGGTCCTAAATTCAATACAAACATACTTAAGCTAAGAAGGCAAAAACAAAGAAGGTTAATAATAAAATAGAGACAGAGAACAGATTGGTATGTCTGCATGCCAAAGAAGGGAACCACAAAAAATTAGAAGAGCATTATAGAATACATTTGTCCTCAAGAATGTCCAAGAGAGCTGGGCAATAGCATGCCCAGTTGAGGACAGATATTACAATGCACAAGGACCCAGGTTCAAGCACCTGGTCCCCATCTGCAGAATGAGAGAGGTGGGGAGAATTCACAAGAGCTGGAGCAATGCTATAGATGTCTTTCTCCTTATTTCCCCCTTCCCTCACAACTTCTCTTTCTAATAAATAAATAAATAAAATATTTTAAAATATGGGGGGTGGGCTTAAAGATGTCCTTCTTTCTCCTTATCTTCCCCTTCCCTCAAAATTTCTCTCTAATAAATAAATAAATAAAATATTTAAAAATATGAAGCGCAGCAGGTTAAGCACACGTGGCACAAAGCGCAAGCACCTGAGGAAGGATCCCAGTTCCAGGCCTCAGCTCCCCACCTGCAGGGGGGTCGCTTCACAAGCGGTGAAGCAGGCTTGCAGGTGTTTATCTTTCTCTCCCCTTCTCTGTCTTCCCCTCCTCTCTCCATTTCTCTGTCCTTTCCAATAACAGCAATAAAAACAATAATAACAACGATAAACAAAAAGGGCAAGAAAAGGGGGGGGAATAGACTCCAGGAGGAGGGGATTCGGAGCCCCAGCAATAACCCTGTAGGCAAAATAAATAAATATAATAATAATAATAGAGTATCCAGAAGAAACCACGTCTTCTCACATTTTGATTTAAGGTTTCTTGATTTTAGAACTATAAGAAAACACATTTCTGTTGTCTGAAGTTATCTATTTTGCATAATTTGTTGCAGCAGATCTATGATAGGGTCTTTTAGCCTTTCAAAATATACAGATGTTTTCCATTAATAATATAAAGCAATAATAAGTAATGCTTATGTACCAGATGCAATACCTAGGACAATCAGGACTTTAAATAGACATTTAATTAATATTTTAGCCCTAGTCTCTCCCATCTTAACCCTGCCTGGATCTTACATAATATCCCTTCCCAATTGCTATTCCCTTTTTAAATCATGTTTCAATGAGCTGTTGTGTTTTCTAGGGTAATAAGTTGGCCTGATGTTCTTTGATGTCTGCTCACAAACCATATATCTAAAGTAGAAGTGAACCCACTTTCAAACACAGGGATTGAGCTGATAAGTTATTTACAAAGATGTTTTCTATTCTTGAATATACAAAACAATCTTATAAAAAGTCTGTCTTACATACATGATAGCATGTTTTGATCTTCATAGTAATAGTCTCTGTATTTCTATTTATTTTACTTGTATCTAGGAGTAATTTTCCTGGAAGCTCTCTTTCAGGGTAGATAGATGGATGATTTGTGGGAAAGTAAAAGACTGTAGTTAATATTAGAATCTAGGTGGTGGGTATGTAGATATTCAATGTAAAATTCTTTCACCTTTTTGTGCTTGAATTTTTATAGTGCATTGATGATGGGGAATTTTTCTCAAAGGTTCAACAACATACCTGTGCCTTACGTATAAAATCACAGCAAAATGTCAAGATTGTTAAAGGAATTGGTAAAATATACACAAGATCTTATAATCATATTCTTGTTATACATCAAATATTTTCTAGTTTTATAACTAAATAACCAATAAATTAATGAAAGCAACACTGTAAAACGGAACAAGACAAAATAATTCCAGAGACCCTAAATCTAAATCTAAATTTAGAAAGCCCAGAGATTAAATATGTACTAATCACATTCTAGGCATGAGAGCATTGGAATTTTTCAATTCTATTAGTCATTGATTAGGTTGTAAGAGAAGATGCTGTTAGCTAAGCATATACATTTTTTTAAAAAAAAATATCAATTAAACCAACCCTTATATCATCACTATGAGTTAGATTTTATATAATTTTTATTATTACACAAAAGAAACTAGAATCAGAAAGGTTAAATATATTTTCAAAGAACAGATTTTAATTATTAATTATAAAATTGATGGAGCCAGGTGACAGTGCACCTGGTTGAAAGCACATGTCACAGTGTACAAAGACCCAGGTTCAAGCCCCTGGTCCCCACCTGCAAGGGGAAAGCGTCACAAGTGGTGAATCAGGGCTGCAAGTGTCTGTCTATCTCCCTCTCTAGAACCCCCTTCCCATCTCAATTTCTCTGTCTCTATCCAATAATAAATAAATTATTTTTTTAAAAAAGGTATATAAATTATAGAATCAAAATTCAATGATTTCCTGGATTCAGTGCTTTAAATTTCAACCATCACCTTATGATTTCTTTTTTTACTGCTACTGAACTTAAATTATAAGGTTAAGTGTGTTGTTTATAAATAACAGTCTCTGAAATATCAACCAATTGTTGACATTTTATTAAAAGATTCCAAAGGTAAAATTAGAATCCATGTCCCTAGTGATCTCAGAATGTAAAAAAGTATTTATCATCTGTTTTCACCATTGTGAGATTTAGTGGAAAGCCTGGGGGAAGAATTTCTGGGAAGTTTTTTCCTACTTGATGAAGGAAATAGTCAGGAAGTAACTGATTGTCTTGCCTGGACATGTGGTTGTAAAGGAATGAAATGCCAGCAGCTACTGCAGCCATATGGTGAGCCTGAGATGACAATCCACCTGCTCAGAAATGTAAAGGCAAAAGCCTGGGAGAGTGGGCTCTCTGATACCTCTGGTACCACAATTCCTGCAGGTGTGCAATAATAATAATAATTTATGTCACTTGTCTCTGTCACTAACAATTAGTTAACAACTATAGTATCATGCAAATCCCAATTCATCAAAGATGGTAAAAGCAACAACTACTCAAAATTTTCTCTAATTGCTATGCATTACTATGCACTATAAACTCCAATTCTCCACTAGAATATAAATATCTGAAAGTCAAAATGAGCCATAGCTAGCCTGGGAAAAAAATCAGCCTTAAGTTTACATCTTCTATTTCCTCTATTTTTAAATGTATGAACATTTGAGTTTTGTGTTATAGTATAATTTGAAGAAAATACATTGGAAAGACTAGTAAAGCACTTGAAAACTAAACAAAAAATAATAACAGTATTATACCTGATAAATTTTAGAATGCAAAAGATCCTATTTGATACCTGGAAAGAAATTCAAATATATCATTAATCTCCATTTACACCCATATCTCAGGGATACCTATATGCAAACTTGCTATTCCATTAAGATGGCAGAGATTAAAAAACAGTCCAGTTGATTTCTTCTGCACTTGCTATTCTGGATTCCATACTCATGAGATTGCTCTGCAAATATGTTAAAATTTATTCTTGTCTGCCAATTATTTTCTTATATTGCTAAATCTTAAGGCAGTAAGCATAAGTTCTCTTTAAAAATATACAGTACGAACCTCTTAAAAAACATTTTATTTATTGCCCAGAGATAGAAACTGAGAGGGAATGGAGGAAATATAGAGGGAGAGAAAGAGAGATGCCTGCAGCACTACTTCACCACTCTCAAAACACTTCTCCTCTGCAGGTGAGGACTGGGGGGTTTAGCCCCATCCCTGATCATTGTAACGTGCACTCAGGCTGGTGAGCCACCACCCAGCCCCTATAGTACTAACTATACTTTTTGTAGTTATTTTTATTTATTTATTTTCCCTTTTGTTACCCTTGTTTTATTATTGTTGTAGTTATTATTGTTGTTGATGATGTCATTGTTGTTGGATAGAACAGAGAGAAATGGAGAGAGGAAGGGAAGACAGAGAGGAGGAGAGAAAGACAGACACCTACAGAGCTGCTTCACTGCCTGTGAAGCGACTACCCTACAGGTGGGGAGCCGGGGGCTTGAACTGGGATCCTTATGGCGGTCCTTGCGCTTGACACCATGTGCGCTTAAGCCACTGCGCTACCACCCAACCCCCAGTACTGACTATATTTTACAGAGCTAAAGAGTGGAAGCTATGCCCAGATGTAGTCAAATACTGGGTTGTGCTTTCATTCTATCATTTTTTAAATTCAGCTTCCATGATGAAGTATCATACAGTAACTTTCTGGACTATGGAATTTCGAAACAGCTATATAATCAAGATCATATATTTAGTTAACCAAAAATTATAGGAAGTTTCATGAGGAATACATGTATGTACACCTAGACACTTTGGACTTATGCCAGCCAAATAATATACTTTTGCTTATGATTTCTTTTTCAGAATTTAGTAAAGATTTTTCTACTTTATTATGAAGTATTTATACCGCATGGCTTTTCATGGAATAGTTGTTCTTTTCCACACTGTAGTGACCCGTATGTCATTAAATATGCTGGCCTAACTTCAATCTTTAGTATAAAAATTCTACAATTTATTTACTTTTTTTTTTCTCTTTTGATACTACATTTGGTTTTAAGAAAAAAACACTGAGCTTTTGAATCAATTCACTACAAATAAATTGAGCTACTATCTACAAGATTATTTTGAAGGTTCAGTAATGGGTACTAAGTAAATAGTAATAAGCATTAAATTTCATCTATTATAACACAGTAAGTCTGGACTTGCTAGTAACTACACTATATCAATGTATTCAGCCTTATTTCACATACTTTTAAATCCACTCTAACACATGTTCCTCAGAGTTCTGAAGTTTCTTAGTAAGATTCATCTGTTCTTTCTTATTGCAGATTATTTACTCTAAGTCATAGTATGCATTGGGATGCATTGGATCGACCTTCTCGTGGTGCATCCCGTGAGTACCCATTTATTGGGGAAATTGACGATCCTTCCTAGCCGACTGAATCCACACGGATCCCAGTCACTTTCAAAGCCAGCAACAAGGAGACATCAGGCTCAACCTGACATTGTTGACTGGCTACGGATGAAGGGCAAACGCTAGAAGAATAGTATGCATTTGCCCTCTCACTGGTGCAAGTGAGATTCCCCCACTTGGAATGAATCTAGAAATAGCGAGAGGTTACTGTGGTGAGGCTTGAATAAATTAAGCAATTGCTTTCAAAAATATTTAGCTTGACTAAAATGATCACAGATATTATCATCATAAATCATCATCATAATTTTGCTGCCAGGGTTACTACTTGTACTTGCCAGCATCACTCCAACATTCTAAGCAGCCATTTTAGGCCATTTTTGGATAGATGGCAAAAGACAGAGAGGGAGACAGATATGGGACAGACACTTGTAGCACTGTTCCACCGAAGAACTATCCTCAAATACAAGAGGTCAAACTAACCCAGTGGTAAGGAGATGCAAAAGAACTTGAGGATTCAAAATGTCAGTTTTATGTGGATCTAACCATTTGTCTCTATACCAAGCTAATACTGCTATTCTTTTCCAAGAAGTGCTTTAAAGTTCTTTCCTTCTTTTTATTATCATTTTATTGAGGGAGTTAATGGTTTGATGTACAGTTGTTGATAGGCGGGTACAATTTCTCATTTCCCAGTGATAGGTGGTAGGTATAGGAATACTGTGAATTGACTGGCACTAAAATTCAACAACCCATGCAGTGCAACTTTATTTTTAGTTGTATCAATTTCAGCCCGGTAGCTACAATAAATAAGAGATAATTTAAGCCCATTATGGAAGTTCTCTAGTTCTCAGACTGTTGTTTTAGATGAGAGTACAATGCCCTGAGCTCATCATTTTCTTTCTATAAACACTCCAGTAAGCTCATTAGCATGCAACTCTGCAACACAGTCCTTGTAGCCATCATTACTACCATAATGTTCTGATGCTATAGCTATGTGGGCATCAGAATACTTGATTCAATGGGCTTTTCATTACAATCAACTAGTGGTAACAGCCTAATTAATTAAGGTCCCAGTGGGCGGACAAGATAGCTTGTTCACCTGGGATAACTTCTGGTCTGGCACGTACACCATTGAACACGGTCCCAACCCACTGAGGGAAGCTTTAGTACTATGATATCTTCTTCTTTAGTCCCTCTGGATCTGTGTCTCTCTATCTCAAAATACAAATTAGTGAAGCCTCAGTGACAGAAAAAAAATTCTACTACATGAAAAATATCACTGATATCTCACTCTTCCGCTGGCAAAAGAGCTCAGTCAGCATCGTGTTCAATTTATAAGTTATCACCAAAGCAAATCGAAATTCCCATCATTGAAGTTATTATCTCCTGAGGACAGTAAAGAAGTAATTTTGTATTAGTATCCAATTGGTTGACAAACACCACAGATAAAATTGACTAGAAAGAGTCCACCATAAATAACTGATCAGTGATTAATTACAAGGAGAAAGAGCATTTTGAAGTATTTGCAGATAGCAGATGTAGGCTCAAGGTTAAAGAAGGAACAAATTTGGAAGAGGTCCCAGATCTCCAAGGACCGAGATCCAGATCACTGGCAAGAAAACAGCTATAGATTTCTGGAAGATGAAAAAGTTTACTGAGTTGCTAGAAGCTAAGGTGAGAGAAGAGAGGAGAGAGGAGAGGAGAGGAGGGTAGGGGAGAGGAGAGGAGAGGAGAGGAGAGGAGAGGAGAGGAGAGGAGAGGAGAGGAGAGGAGAGGAGAGGAGAGGAGAGGAGAGGAGAGGAGAGGAGAGGAGAGGAGAGGAGGGTAAGGTAGGGGAGGGGAGGGTAGGGGAGGGGAGGAGAAGGGAGTGGAGGGGAGGGGAAGGGAGTGGAGGGGAAGGGAGTGGAGGAGAGGGGTAGGGAGAAGAGAGGAGGGGTAGGGAGGGGAGAGAGAGTCCTTTGGAGGTGCCAGTAGAATTCAGAGGCCTGCTAAGCAATGAAGGTGTGATTGAGAAATTGTCTCCAGAACTGACAGAGGAACACTAATGGAAAACTCTTGCAATAGTACTAACTAAAAGTTCACTAAACATTGAATGTCACAGGATGTCCCCTAAGCCAATCAGATCCTACAAGAGCAAACAAAACTGGTTCCACATTGGAATCAGTAACACAAATCCTTCTTCCTTCAGTGTCCCTTCAGAATTTTTCACTAACAATGTAAAACACCATGCCAACAAGACAGGGATAAATATTCAATACCCAGGCATTGACAAGTGAGCTTAAAACACAGGGCTAATAAATTTATAACTAGCAAAGGTACAAATTATTATGCACACTGACAGTACTCAGAATTGAAAATAAAATAATCTTCTTTCCCTGAAGTAAAAGTGCTGGGTCCAGGTATAATTCCTTGTCTCTAAATAAGCTAATATTAAACCAAGCAAAAATAACTTAGTTGAATGGTCCAGGAATTATCTGAACATACATAGACTGTGACAAATCATGCACGTTACCTACCAGAGGTAACAGCTTGCTGATTAGGATTTATTCTCATAGTCTCCCCTCTCAGAACCCACCAATTCTAATGTCATGGATATTCAGGAAAAAAGAGCCTGTCAAAACAAGTTTCCTTTGTTTTAAGATCATGCAGTCTAGGCTCAAAACCTCTGAAATTCTGCACCCTCAACTTGGTTCTTCTGAGACCTTGCTACAGTGAGCTCCCTCCTACAAAGAGCCTCATTTTTTTTTTTTTTACTTTTATCTACTTACTGGATAGAGACAGCCAGAAATCAAGGAGGAAGGGATTGATAGAGAGGAAGAGAGACAGAGAGACACCTGTAATACTCCTGATCACTCTAAAAGATTTTCCCCCGCAGGTGGGGGCTAGGGACTTGAACCGAGTCCTTGTGCACTGTAACATGTGCTCAGAGAGGTGTGCCAATAAACCCCGAGCTGCATAAACTTAGCTTGCCTTGAACCAGGCTTTGCTGGTGACCACTGAGGAAATTAACAATATAATGCACAATCCAATCAAATGAAGTGAGAATCTGTGCCTGAGAGTAATGCAAAAGGCTATTTAGCTGAACACAGAAGGCCCTCTTTTGCAGGTTATCCTTCTAAGAACATCTTTTTCTTTATCTAGTAGTACACTATTCCTGACCTTATGACTTCTTTCAATATTCTTGTTTAAGCACAATGAATAAATGAAAAATCTGTTCAAATGAGATGGCTTTGCGCAATACTACCCAGTTTGCACTGCTCTGAAGGTAAATGTCACCTGCAAGAAAAATTTGGGAGTCATAAAACTTCTGTACTGGATGCTTCAACAGTTGATAGTTATGAAGTGACAGAGTATCAGCCCTCTGAAGGTGGGGAGACATTATTCTTAGAGATACAAGCAAGGATTTTCTAAGCAGCTTCCCCAGAAGTGGAGGAAGGCCTTATTTTATAAGAGATATCTCTAATTTTATGAGATAAAATGGAAAATGAATAGAAAAGGTAAATTAACAAATAGTCAAAAGGCACAGAAATGAGAGTGAAGAAAAATGTTCAATATCACTAGCCATAAGAAGGATGAAAATTAAAACCACTGTGAGTTATCAGAACACATGTTCCAGACCAGTGAAAGTAAAATAAATAAATAAATAAATAGCAATGCTGGCAAGCAATTGGAGGAACTGAATCATTCCCACATTGTTGATGAAAATGCAAATGGTTCGGGGATCGGGTGGTGGCGCAGTGGGTTAAGCACACGTGGCGCAAAGCGCAGGGACGGCGTAAGGATCCCAGTTAGAGCCTCTGGCTCCCCACCTGCAGGGGAGTCGCTTCACAGGCGGTGAAGCAGATCTGCAGGTGTCTGTCTCCCCCCCCCCCCCCCCCCCCCCGTCTTCCCCTCCTCTCTCCATTTCTCTCTGTCCTATCCAACAACAAAGCAACGTCAACAATGGCAATAATAACTGCAAGGAGGCTGCAACAACTAGGGCAACAAAAAAGGGGGAAAAATGGCCTCCAGGAGCGGTGGATTCATGGTGCAGGCACCAAGCCCAGCAGTAACCCTAGAGGAAAAAAAAAAAAAAGAAAATGCAAATGGCTAAGCCACTTTGACAAAACAATTTGATCATTTCGTACACAACCAAATATGTCCTTCCCACACAACCTCACAATTTTATCTTGGGTACTCAGGTTACTGAAAACTATCTTCACACAAAAATCTGAATAGAATTGTTTGTAGGAGCATTATTTCTGATAAAATAAACTGGAAACGGTCAACATGTTCTTCAATGGCTGAATTACTAAACAAATTTTGTTGAAATACATTAAGTATTGATACATAAAGCTTGTATAAATCTCAAGCAAATTATGCTGAGTAAACAAACACCAGGCAAATGCAAAAGACTACATACTGTATGATTCAATTTATATAGTGTTATTTCAATGACAAAATCATAGAAATGAAAGTAAGACTGGTGGTTTCTAGGGAGCAAAGGGTGCTAAGTATGACTACAAAAGGTATTATAAGGTATGTGGGGATGAGATATTGTTCTGCACCTTGACAGGCAAATAATGGAAAAAGAAAGTGAAAGATTTGCACACTTCATTTTGAGTCACTCTTCAAGGAAAGAGAAAGAGATTCAAAGAAATGGAAAGATAATCCATATTCTTAGACTGGGAGAAATTAACATTGTCCATTTGGCTCAGAGCCATATGCCAGCTTAATGCCATCCTTATCAAGGTACCACCAAATTTCTTTTTAAAAAAATATAAAAAAGGATACAAAAATTTATCTGAATCCAGAAAGTCCCTAGGACTTCCAAGGCAATCTTATGAAAAAAAAGAACAAGACTGGAGGCATCACACTTCCTGATGTCAAACTATACTATACCTTATACTACAGAGCTATGGTTACCAAAACTGTCTGGTACTGGAGCCAAAATAGACACACAGATTAGTGGGGTAGAACTGGAAGCCCAGTAATAAGCCTCCACACACATAGATAGCTTATTTTGATAATGCAGATAAAATATTAAATGGTGAAAGGTGAATCTCTTCAATAAATGGTGTTGAGAAAATTGGGTTGAAACATGCAAATAAATGAAACTGAACCACCATATATTACCATGCACAAAAGCCAACTCCAAGTGGATCAAAGACATGGGTATTAGAATAGAAATCATCCAATACATAGAAGAAAACTCTAGAAGAACATTTTACAATCTATGCTTCAAAAAGATCTTCAAAGATTCAAGTCTAACAGCAAAGAAAACAAAGATCAAAATAAACCAATGTGACTCCATCAAACTGAAAAGCTTCAGCACACACACACACAAAAAAGGTACCATTATCCTAACAGAAAAACACCCTACAGACTGGGAGTGTTGTATGCTTTACATTGGGTTGTTCTAGCTCTCCCCCTGCCAAGAAAATTTGGATCAGTCCTGCTAGTTTCGCGGGCCCGCTTGGCCCCGCCCCAAGGAACCCTGAGAGGGTTCCAGAGTTCCAGAGTTCGAGAGTTAGAGAGTGCTTGGTGCCGCCGCGGAGAGAAGAGGCAGCAGAGTTCTGTTTGGTGATTAGTTTGGTTTAGTTTATGAATCGTTGTTCCTGAATAAAGAAATACAGCTTCCCTGCCCAGCCGTATGTCTCTGGTCGTCTCTGTTACCCGCCCGTGAAGCTAGCCTGGCCAGCTGGAGCCGCCAAATTTTAACAACAAATGGCGCCCACGTGGATCTGACCTGCGCATCTCTCAGATAAGTAAAGACAATTTGGCTACCTATGTACTATGGCCTTCTCTTCTGCTTGTGAAGAGATCTCCAAAGGACTCTGCTCTTTCTTCACGAGACTGTTTTGCTGTTTCTGGAACATTTATCTCTTGACCACTCTGTGGTTTCCACTCGCTCGGCTGAACCCAGAACAGCCAGCGGGAATAGCCAGCGGGTGGGAGGCGAGGCGCAGAGCTGCCGTTTCCACCTGGTTAAACAGCCAGCCAGCCGGCTGCACCCAGACAACCCCGCGCACTGTGCCCACAGCCCCGCAGCCCCGCAGCCTGCAGGAGGCCGACGCCACCACACAGGAGCCCGATGCCAACATGCAGGAGCCCGATGCCACCACACAGGAGCCCGATGCCACCACACAGGAGCCCAATGCCAACACGCTGGAGCCCGATGCCAACATGCAGGAGCCCGATGTCACCACGCAAGAGCCCAATGCCAGCACACAGGACAGCCCACAGGAGCCGGCTCTCCACCGCGTGGCACAGGGGACTGGACACGTGATCCCTCCACACTGCTCGGCCACTGCAAACAGGGCAGCAGACATGGCAGGGCCATGGGGCAGGGCCGTGGTGGCCTATCATGGCCGCCACCCCTGGGCACCTCGGCCCACGCCTTCTACAAAGATGGCCCGCCCGCCCTCATACTATGAATTCTGGAACGATCCCAGACATCCCGGACCCCCCGGGCTCCCTGCCGAAACTGGACATGCTGGCAGAGATCCTCAGCTCCGGTCTGAAGACAGACAAGCTGGAGTACGCAGAGATTTATACAGAGATCACAACCTGCAATTCCTAGAAGTGAAGCTGCCCAAGAGACCATCACTGGACAACGCACCCCCCCAACAACTAAGACAGTACATATTTAAATTCGTGTTTAAAATGACATGTCTTCGTAACAAAGGTTTCTCTCCTTGTGTATTAATGACCATGTTTATGTGTATGTTTAAAGTTTGGTAAACAGTAACTATAAGGCTAAATTCTTACTAGTGAAAGTTAAATGAAAAAGGTTTTCAACGTAATTCTCATAAAGATAAAATTAACTTACATTTAAAGTCTGAGGTAAAAATTAGTTAACAATCAATATATTTTAACTAAGTTGGTCTAAAGACCTGTGCACACCTAGGGTACGTCTCCATCTTGAATGGGTATAACAAAAGGTTAAATAGACTTGTTGATATGTAAAACTCTCCATTACCTTCTCTATTAGAAATGGTAGATCGCACAATGGCTATGCTAATTATTCTCATGCCTGAGGTTTCCTTTCCTGCGCACACCTAGGGTGTGTCTCCATCTTGAATGGGTGTAACAAAAGGTTAAAAAGACGTTGTTGATATGTAAAAGTCTCAAATTCCTTCTCTATTAGAAACGTTAGGTTGCACTATGGTTATGCTAATAAGTTTTGTTTTATAGTAAGTATTGCAGCCAGCTGCCTTTGGGACTCTAGGCCGTTCCCCACCCCCATGAAAATGCCTGTCGAGACAAGTACGCCCCCCAGAGGCAAGAAATGTTTTTTTTTAAGCTGATAAAGTTTTGCCCACAGAGGCAAGAAATTGCCCCCTCAGGCCTTCCCTTGGCAGTACATTGGTTCTTGTTACTTGCTTACATGTTTCTCCATGTTTGTGCCAGTTTCTTTTTTAAAAAAATGCCTGTCTGATAGAGGTTTCTGTTCACCCCACACCCTTGATACTGTAGTCATTTAGTTAAAAAGAAAAGGGGGAATTGTTGTATGCTTTACATTGGGTTGTTCTAGCTCTCCCCCTGCCAAGAAAATTTGGATCAGTCCTGCTAGTTTCGAGGGCCCGCTTGGCCCCGCCCCAAGGAACCCTGAGAGGGTTCCAGAGTTCCAGAGTTCGAGAGTTAGAGAGTGCTTGGTGCCGCCGCGGAGAGAAGAGGCAGCAGAGTTCTGTTTGGTGATTAGTTGGGTTTAGTTTATGAATCATTGTTCCTGAATAAAGAAATACAGTTTCCCTGCCCAGCCGTATGTCTCTAGTCGTCTCTGTTACCCGCCCGTGAAGCTAGCTCGGCCAGCTGGAGCCGCCGAATTTTAACAACACTACAGACTGGGAGTAGAAGAATTATCTCTATATAACATACTTCAGACTAATAAACAAAATATAAAAAGAACTCGGCAAATTAACACCAAAAAAACCAAGCAGTCCCATTAGAAAATGAGGTGAGGACCTGGATAGAAACTTCACTGAGAAGGAGATTCCAAGGGCCAACAGACAGGGATATATGAGAAAGTTCTCAGAGTCACTGATTATCAGAGAAATGCAAATAAAGACAACAATGAGATACCACTTCACACCTGTGAGAATGGATTGTAACAACAAAAGCTGGAGAGGATTGGGGTGGGGGAGGGAGAAGCACTTCCATACTGATGGTGGGAATGTAAATTGGCACAATCCTTGTGAAAAACTGGAGATTTCTCACGATGCTAGAAATGGACCTATAAACTCCTCTCCCACGGATTTACCCAAAGGAAACAATAACACCTATCAGAAGAGATATATGTGCACCTATATTAATAGCAACACAATTTGTAATAGCACAACTTGAAGTAACCCAGATGTCCAATAATAAATGAGCAACTAAAAAAAAAAAAGAAGTGTTATATATACAGGATGGAATGCTACTCAACTGTTAAAAATTATTGTCATATCCTTTGTGTCATCTTGATGGAACTTGAAAACATCATGTCAAGTGAGAGAAGTCAAAAAGAGAAAGACAAATAACAAAAGATCTCACTGGACTTAATACACAGGGACAGGGAGGAAGAACACAAAGTGAAATGTGTACTAGGCATGATGTATTGCATCAAAGAATAGAACTCTGGAGAAGGAGGGACAAGATGGGACTGAAGAGAACCTTGGGATCCCGATGCATAATGATATAAAAAGATAAGTGCAGATGTTTGGTCCAAAATCTGCTTGTGGGTAAGTCTCTCTCTGCACGTCAGCAATTTCAGTAATGACTTTTTTGGGAGGCCTCTTGGATTTGAACATATCTGTTTTAAATGTAGCACCCTGGAAAGTGATAGGAAGCCTTAATGTTGTACTGTGTTATTGCAGTGCCTAAAGTGAAGTTATAGAAGACCCAGGACTTAATAAATGCAACAGGCCGTTCTTAGATCTAAGTGAAGAGCCTTCTCTTATCAAAAACAGAAAGGTATTAGATAATAGGATTTATTTTAACCAATGATGTGCAGGATGCAAACCCATGTGTCCTATTCTGAGAATAAACTTTCAAATAAGTTTCCCATTCAGCAAACTATTTAGTAAGTTTCTTCACTGAGGCGTGTGTGTGTGTGTGTGTGTGTGTGTGTGTGTGTGTTTGTGTTCTTTGTGCACACACAGTCATGCACAAGTTTCCTTACAGGAAAGGTAAATAAACTCAGTTTATACAATAAAAAGCTCTTCTTTGCCAGTCTTCACTATGAATGTTAGTTTTACTGTGTTTAAATATATATTTTCTATACAGAAAAGAGAGGTAAAAAGAATTCTTCATCAACATAATAAAAACAGATTTTTCTAAATTTAAATTCAAATGGAAGTTTAGTGAACATTTAAGAAACCGTGCATCCATATGCCTTCTGATGTCAAAATAACAAGCATCTCTACTATATTAAAGCATAAGGACACCAATGTAGTTTATTATTTTATTAATTTCTAATTTATTTGGCTATACTAATTAAGTACTTCTTAAATTCTCAAAAATCAAGTAGGCACCATCTTTACAATTTTTAAGAGACTTCAGGTGTGGAATGACAACCCTTCAGCTTCATTACTCGGGTGAGACCTTTCCTTTCATAGCATTCTCTAATTCCATCCCAGGTGGACCATTTTCTAACAAAGTCCCAAAACCTAGATATACACCAGGTTCTGTGAGAGAGAGCATATGTTCACACGTACCCATAAACCAGTGCAAAATATATATCTGAAAGCAGAAGTACACTAGAGTTTGCAGTGAGTACCCTCCCCCCAACACTTCCTCTCCACTATTCCAACCTTTGGGTCCATGATTGCTCAACAATTTGTTTGCTAACTGTCTTTTCAGTCACCAGGTTCCAGATGCCATCAGGATGCCGGCCAGGCTTCCCTGGACTGAAGACCCCACCAATGTGTCCTGGAGCTCCGCTTCCCCCGAGACCCACCCTACTAGGTGGGTCTGGCAGACTGGGAGACAGGCAGACTGGGAGTATGGACTGACCAGTCAACGTCCATGTTCAGCGGGGAAGCAATTACAGAAGCCAGACCTTCCACCTTCTGCAACCCACAACGACCCTGGGTCCATGCTCCCAGAGGGATAGAGAATGGGAAAGCTATCAGGGGAGGGGGTGGGATATGGAGATTGGGTGGTGGGAATTGTGTGGAATTGTACCCCTTCTACTCTATGGTTTTGTTAATTTATCCTTTCTTAAATAAAGAATAAATTTTTAAAAAAGAGAGCTTCTGTGCTTTCTTTCATCAACTTATGTGGGTCTTATCAACTGATCTTCTTTAAATAAAAAAACATAACTAATGCTAAAACTCTTCAATGGAAATACAAAATACTGATTTTATAAAGACATCTCAGGTTATGGGAGATAGAACACCAGATAGTGCGCACACTTTGCCCAGTTCAGGGATAGGATCCTAGACCCACCACTACATAGGAGTTCCATGGCACCAGGCAAAGTCTCAACACTGTGGTGAATTTCCTTTATTTTTTATCCAAAATAAAAAGAAAGAAAAAGTTAATCCACAGTGATAGAATATCCAAGGCCCCAGTATACTATCCATCCACCAAAAAGAGAACATGTCAGAACCAGGTATCTCAGTATCACAATAAAAGCTTGCAAGTCTGAGACCCCAGAGATGCCAACTTCAATTCCTGACACTATTAAATGCCAGAGTTGAATAGTGGTCTTTTCTTCTCTCACAAAATTAAATCATCTTTTGGAAATAACTTGAAGAAATAATATGTCAAATATTTATTCTACTTTAGAATGTCTAAAATTATATATATGTATATAAAATACCTTGCAAAATAATGTAAAAATCATCTACAAAGATCATAAACAGAGAGCACCATACTAGAAGCTTTCCAAAGTTTTAGATAATTTTCCTCATATATAAATTGAACTGGATGTCAGAAGAGTCATTTTTACTCCTAAATCCATGCTACATTGGACTCAGTTTGTTAAGCAGTGTTGTAACAAATTTTAAAAAGAAAAAGGAAAGGCTCTAACTGGTCCAGACATAAGTGGTTTACATATTAGTTAAAGTTAGGTAAAAATCACCATACTGGTATTTTACCTTTACCTTCCAAAAGGACCGAGCAATTCCCAGTCTTTATTTCTGCTTTATTTTTTCTTATGCTTGATAGGACAGAAAGAAATGTAGAGAGGAAGAGGGGAGGTAGTGAGGGAGAGACAGTGGAGTTCACGAAGCTCGCCCCTTACAGATGGGGACCAGGGGCTTGAACCTGGGTCCTTGTACATTATAATGTCTGTGCTCAACCAAGTAACTCAGCCTTTCTTTATAAAAATGAGATAGAGGAGGCCAGACAGTGGTGCACCCAGGTAAGTGCATATAGGTTCAAGCCCAACTTCCCACCTGCAGGGCGAACACTTTACAAGTGGTGAAGCAGGTTCACAGGTGTCCAGGTGTCTCTTCTCCCTTTCTACCTCTACCTTTCAATTTCTCTGTCCTATCGAACAAAATAGGAACGAATGGCCACCAGGAGCTGTGAGTTCCTAGTGCTGGCACCAAGCCCTAGTGATAATCCTGGTGGAAAATTTTTAAAAATTAAAAATAAGAGAGATAAAGACGGTTACATGGAATTAAGCCTTTCATTTACGTCAAATCTAATGAAGCTAAAGTTTTTTTAAGTCATCTACTTCAAAGTCATTTTCCCAGTCTGACCCAGATTGCTACAATCCTCTATATTTATCAGTCAAACCAATTACATCTACTCTTGATGACATACTCTCTGTGTGTATGTGTGTGTGTGATACTTCATCAGATGTAGAATATATTATTTATTATTATCTTGCATTCAATTTAGAAGGAGAAAAGTCTGCCAATTAGACTATGATGAATCAATTTTAAACTAACACATCAATTTTTAAGATCTATTCTGATTTGAAAGATGGCACAACATTCTTAATAAAATAAGTTCACTAGAACTGGTGAAATATAATATTCCTTGCATGTTAAATAGAAATATGAAGAGCTGTTTGTATGAAGAACTTTTATCCATCCCTCACACAACTATACCATTTTAGGAAAGAAAAAAAAAAGTAATGAGAAAACTTAATGCTGTATTTCACAATGTCAGGACATAGCAAACTAACTCTTTAAGACTAGAGGTGGTTCTCACCACACCTTAAATTAAGACTATTTCCTGACCGTCCACCAAAAAATGATTTTTTTGAACAACAGGATTTTTAGCCAACTATGCATAAAATGTGGATGCATTTGTCTTGTTTATAAAACAAAATTTAAATGTTTAAATAAATACCCACTATAAATTCATTTTGCATATATATGTAAACACATATGTTAAAAGAAAACACCTTACCTTGACTGTATTTTCTCATAATTATCATTTCTTATTCTATTCTGGTACTAGAAAGAACCAAGTATATATTCACCAAATCATTCAATTAAAACTCAAAGTTTTGGGACCAGATGGTGGTGCACCTGGTTGAGTGTATACATTAAAATGCACAAGGACCGAGTTTCAAGCCCCCGGTCCCAACCTGCATAAAGGAAGCTTCACAAATGGTGAAGCATTGCTACAGGTGTCTTTCTCTATCTTTCTCTATCTTCCCCTTCTCTCTCAATGTCTCCTGCCTCTATATGAAATAAACAAATATTTTAAAAGATATAACTTTGTGTCCTAGTCACGGAACCTGGATTCCCACAAAGATATAATAGGTCTAGACCTCTAGCAGATCCTTCTCTCCACTACCTCTGGTCATCTCCATCAGGAACAACATCATAAACCTTCCTTCGTGAGCCCCTATAGGACTTAGCCCTCACTGTAGAAAAACAATGGTAGAAACTGCCCAACTCTCCAAAGAGAGGCTGGGTCAGCATACTCTGCCACTCGAGGAAGACTGTTACTGAAGTCTAGAATGTTCTAGAATGCAGCCTAGAATGTTCCTAGCTATGACCATGGAATATGAGCTCGGACAATAGGGATGCAGAAGTTACATAAGCTCTTCTGTTAAATATTAATAGACACGGGCCCTAGATCAGATTGACCAGGTTTAGAGTTAATGGCATTTTATACATTTCTCACATTTGGGAGCTATTCTCTGCCCTTATCCAGCTTTCTCATCCTATTCCCAATTCTGACACAACTTCCCAGACAATACTTTTAACCCACCTGCATATTTATTATCTTTGGGGCTCTGGCAATAATTAGTAAAGCCATGCATCCCTTAGAATATAGCTAAAATATACTTCCTAGCTTCTTCTAACATGAAGACCCAAAATCTCATCTGCTATATTCTTACCTTTAGGTTCCTGATCATTAAACAATTGCAGAGGTTACATAGCTCCTGTGCTGACTATGGGCCTCAGAGCAAATCTGTGGGGTTAATAATATTTATATACTTTTCCCATACTTGGGAACTACTCTCTTCCCTGATGCAGCTTTCTAGTCATTTTTCCAACTATGACACCATCTCCCCAGACAATAACTTAGATCACCTGAATGTTAGATGTCAAACGCAGGCAAAACTAGTAAGGTCATCATGGGCCCTTTGGAATATACCTAAAATAGACCTACTAGCTTTTTCCAAAATAGAGACCCCAAATCTTCATCTGCTATATTCTTGTCTTTAGGTTCATGATTAATCAACAATTTGTTCTGCCTTATATCTTAACTCTTTTTCAGCCACCAGGTTCCAGATGCTATCATGATGCCAATCTGACTTCCCTGAGCAGACAACCCCACCAAGGTGTTCTGGAGCCCCACCTCCCCAAATCCCTGCCCCACTAGGGAAAAAGAGAGAGGCTGGGAGTATGGATCGACATCTCAACACCCATGTTCAGCAGGAAAGAAATTACAGAAGCCAGATCTCCCAACTTCTGTACCTCATAATGATCTTGGATCTATACTTCCAGAGGGACAAAGAATAGGAAAGCTTTCAAGGGAGGTGACCGGATACGGATATCTGGTGGTGGGATTTATATGAAATTGTACCCCTTATCTTATGGTCCTGTCAATACTTCCATTTCATAAATAATAAAAAAATATTGTTCTGCCTTATGTCCTAATGCTTTTCATCTTCCAAGTTGCAGATGGTATCATGACGCCAGCCTAACTTCCCTGGGCAGACAACCTCACCAGTGTGTCCTGTATCCCCACCTCCCCAGAGCCCTATCCCCCTTGGGAAAGACAGAATTAGGCTGGGGACATGGATCAACCTGCCAACACCCATGTCCAGCAGAGAAGCAATTACAGAAACCAGGCATCCCACCTTTAGTGCACCATAAAAAATCTTTGGGACTTTGTTAGAAAGTGAACCACCTGAGATGAAATTAGAGTGTATTATAAAAGGAAAGGTCTCACCCGAGTAATGAAACTGAAGGGTTGTCATTCCACACGTGAAGTCTCTGGACACAGTCTGAGGTGAAGCATGTTGCGGTGGCAATCGTTGCGTTGGTTAGGTTGTGATCGGCAGATGCAATATTATTTGGTTTGGATTGGGAGATGCATACGGGAAAGTGGGCCCTATCCAAGGGTTCCAGGACTAGGGGAAGTAGGGACTCTATAGTAGAGATGTGAGGTTCCTGCTGTCTTAGGGTTCAAAAAGACAATCGATAGTTAATGTTATCATCACATTGTTTGGTAATTGGGTTAACTTTGAAAAGTCCTTTTGTTAGGGTTTTCTGTACAGTATCCAGTATCTTGTATATAGCTGTGCTATTGGATGCTTCTAATCTACTTGGTCTAGGCTTTTGAGAGAGTCCGCATATCAAATACACAGCCTATATATTAAAGAGATTCAGTTTGTGTTTTGAGAAACTTTGAGACATACAACTGATTTTCACCCTCTCATATTAATTAACTACTGATTTATATGTCTACATTTTACTAGGAGTGTACATAAACACCATTCCCACCACCAAAAGACTGTGACCCATCCCTCCCACCCACTCCCACCCCCCACTGGCCCAGGAAGCTGCATGTCTACCCCTCACCACAGGGTTTTTACTTTGGTGCCCTACTTACAATTTGATCAGGTCCTGCTTTTAGTTTCCCTTTCAGATCTTCTTACTCAACTTCTGTTGATGAGTGGGATCATCCCATACTCATCTTTATCTTTCTGACTTAGTTCACTTAACATAATTCCTTCTAGCTCTGTCCAAGATGGGTCAGAGAAGGTGGGTTCATTGTTCTTGATAGGTGCATAGTATTCCATTGTGTATATATACCACAGCTTTCTCAGCCACTCATCTGTTGTTGGGCACCTGGGTTGCTTCCAGGTTTTAGCTATTATGAATTGTGCTGCTGTGAACATAGGAGTAACACACCTCTTTTTGGTTGGGTGTTATGGAGTCCTTGGGGTATAACCCCAGGAGAGGAATTACTGGATCATATGGAAGGTCCATGTCTAGCCTTCTGAGAGTTTTCCAGACTGCTCTCCACAGAGGCTGTACCAATTTACATTCCCACCAGCAATGTAAAAGGGTTCCTCTGTCCCCACAGCTCTCTAATTCCATCCCAGGTGGATCACTTTCTAACAAAGTCCCAAAACCTAGATATACACCAGGTTCTGTGAGAGAGAGCATATGTTCACACGTATCCATAAACTACTGCAAAATATATACCTGAAAGCAGAAGTACACTAGAGTTTGCAGTGAGTGAGTACCTCCCTAACACTTCCTCTCCACTATTCCAAGCTTGGGATCCATGATTGCTCAACAATTTGTTTGGCTTCGTATGTTAACTCTCTTTTCAATCACCAGGTTCCAGATGCCAACAGGATGCTGGCCAGGCTTCCCTGGATTGAAGACCCCACCAATGTGTCCTGGAGCTCAGCTTCCTCAGAGACACACCTTACTAGGGAAAGAGAGAGACAGACTGGGAGTATGGACTGACCAGTCAACGCCCATGTTCAGCAGGGAAGCAATTACAGAAGAATTACCTTCTACCTTCTGCAACCCTCAATGACCCTGGGTCCATGCTCCCAGAGGGATAGAGAATGGGAAAGCTATCATGGGAGGGTGTGGGTTATGGAGATTGGGTGGTGGGAATTGCGTGGAGTTGTATCCCTCCTACCTTATGGTTTTGTTCATTAATCCTTTCTTAAATAAAAAATTTAAAAAAAAAAGAAAAAATCTTTGGTCCACACTCCCAAAGGAATAAAGAATAGGAAACCTTCCAGTAGAGTGGAGGGTATCTGGAAATCTGGTGGTCGGAATTGTACCTCTCTAATCCCACAATCTTGTCGATCATTATTAAATCACTAATAAAAAATTTTAAAAGACATATAATAAACTTAAAAAAAAAAAACTCCAAAGTTTAGGCTGAGGAGGTGCAAGCCAAAGATCCCCAGCCGAAGTACGTTTGCCAAAGCTCAGTGTCTATCTGTGATTGCATGCATATTCTCTAAGTAAATCTTAAAAAAGAACTCAAAAAATTTACTGTTTTATGTCCTTGCAAAATGCATGAACTGTAAATGAAACTAACTGCTACTCACCATACATAAATCTAGAATTCACAGTTAATTTATACCCATTTTGTTATTTTTCTTTCATTTCTCTTTAAATTAGCATATATGTGACTCTACTAACACAGATTGTTAATACTCTATCAGATTAAACAATCCCAATATGCTCATCTATGCTATTCTCTGATGACATAAGTTGTTAAACTATTATCACTCCTTCATGTGAAAATTTGTCCAGTCTAATACTCTGGATGATATTAAACAGATTGGTTTAGTGTCTCCCTTGTACTTTTTATAATTCCTATGAAAATATAATGGATGATTAGGTATTAAATATATTACCTAGTATTGACAACAACTTTTCAATCTGAAAATTTTTCCATTTTACTTTTATGTCCTAGAACTACAGAACTTTAGAGCCTATGGCATATAAATATCAACTCAGTTATCTTACAGCTGATTCTCATCCATCAAGAATTACTATTTCCTGATGACTTCCCACATACATAGTACTATAAAAAAATGTTTGGCTTCCATTACCATATCTAATCCTTGGAATTACCTAGTCTGTTAATTATTTGCTCCATTTCACAAATAAGAAAACCAGATTTCAGAGAGGTTAAGAAATTGTATCCAAGGCTGAACTACAACTTTGGTTTTGATAGGCAAGTCCACAAGAGTGTTTATTCTGCTCATTATACTTTCTCTCAATGAAAACACCAGCAGTAAACATAAATGTATGCTAAAATCTTGTACCCATATTTTAATTGTCATTTTTTATTTTCCCTTATTCCTATTCAGTTTCTTCTGAAACAAAAAGTTACTCTTTACTTCCCTTAATATAACAGAAGTCTTAACTAATCTACCAGCAATAATGTCCACAGATATATGAAACCTCCTTGAATACATTGCTAAATAAATAATCAAAGGGTGCCGGGTGATGGCACACCGAGTTAAGCACAGAAGTTACCAGTGCAAGAATACAGGTTCAAGCCCCTGGTCGCCACCTACGGGAGGATGTTTCATGAGTGGTAAAGTAGGTCTGCAGGTGTCTTTCTTTCCCCTCTCAATTTCTCTCTATCCTACCCAATAAGAAATAGAAAGGAAAAAATGGGAAAAAACTCATTATCAACAAATTTCATTCTTTATGTTATTTAAATTTATTAATATAATCACATTGCTAATCTCCTAGATCATCTGATAAAATCTGGGCATACCTCTCTGATGCTTGCTACATTAAGCTGTCTAATTAATTTCAAAGTATAATTTGATAATAAACTGCTTTATTTGCCCATTATGCCTTATTGACAGAAAATACCTAACTGCATATGCCATTTAACTATGTGGTACTATAATAACTATAGTAATGAAACCTCCATAGAGGTACGTTGTTTCTGATCATTTTTGACATACAGCTCCACCTTGATGAAAAGACGTCAACAGCAGAGTGTGTGCATTGGCATTCATGTTCTGGTTCTACAGTAGTCTCTTTTCTTCTCCTCTTATACTTTTTCCTAGATGAATTCTCAATTGCAAGTGCAAATGCTGAATGCCTGTATTCTATTAACGATCTTCAAGTCAGGATAATATCCTAAGTTTGAGACATATATAAATAGCTCCTAAAAAATTTCTCATTTGAAGTGCCACTGGGTCCACTTAGTTGATTTTTATCCCTCAATGCTGTTTCATTCTCTCTAGTCCTCTCCCAAATGTACTCCTCCAAAATCTGTTCTCTAAAAAAAAAAAAACAAACTCCAACCAGTTCTCAAGATAGACACCTGCAATTCAGTCTTCCATTTCCATGTCTCTCATACCAAACACTTAAAATTTAGTCATGCGGCGAGTACAAATAGCTCTCCTGATGAGGTGCTTGTCTTGCAGCATGAACCCCAACACCAAATGAGAATGCCATGGTGCCAGGGGAGACCCCAGTGTTGTGATGTCTTTCTCACTCTGTGTTTCTGACTGAAATAAAAAGAATGGAAAATCAGCTGGGGCGGGGTATTACAATCACACATATATGAGAACCTAGTGTGGCAAAATTATATATATATATAATATATATGTATATATATAATCAACTATATCATTATTTCAATTACTGGGCTGTCAAACAAGTCACAACGTATTTTTGCGTAGAATATATGGGAAAATAAGAGAAAAAAATACATCATGACTTTTCTGACAACCTAATGGAATTTTTCAACTTTGTAATATTCCTACTATCCTCACATTTAGAATGATCTTGTTTAAGTTAAGACCATTGCTAATGTCATTATCTGCAAATTTGGTCAACCTGAATCCACTATACCCACTTTGTTTTTTTTGGTTGAGTTAGGGTGGTGGGGGTGTCTCATACACATTTGGATCCACCACTTCTGGTGGAATTTTTCATGCAGAGAGAATGATAAAGATAAATTGAAAATGAATAAAAGAGAGAGAACAGCTAGCAACGTTTTCCCCATTGCTATGATACTCTTGTGTGGTTCCAGGGTTTGAACCTGGGCCTTGTGCGTGGCAAGGTACATACCTTTCATGGTGAGCTATCTCTTAGCACTTCTACCTCAATTCTTTCCTTAATTCTATGCTGTGTGACCTTTGTGAATGTAAAGTGGATCATTTAACTAAAATCCTCCTGCAGTTTTCAATTACCTTTATACAAAAGTCCAAAAGGGTTAATATGATATCTGATAAGGTTGTTCTTGATTGACATTTGTCCATTTTGTTCATTATAATTTTAATGTTAATTTTTCCCCAGTTGATCCAAACTCAAACTTTTATAAAATAAACACTGAAATACTTGTAAAATATAGACATCTTCACAAACTCATCAAAGAACTACACCTTGCAGTGTCCTCTGATGAATATGCTAACAAACAAATGTGTACCTGAAAACGTATGTTTGTGTGTGTGTGTGCGCATGTGTATGCAGCGTTGAGAAGAAACCCTTTGCAAAAAATATTAACGCATGACTCACTGTAGTGCATTTTTAAAAATTTTTCAGTCTATCAAAATTGTTGATTGTAAAGTCAGTAAAGCTGTTAACATAAATTAAATTATAATCTGCTATATCATTTGCAACAACCTCTCAGTTTATTTACATCATACCTATTGTTAATTTTTACACAGCTGTTTACTCAGTAATGCATACTTTACTGGTTCGTGGCACTGAGTTAGACATAAACTTGACTGAAGTCACCCAAGGGCATCGAGATTTCAGTTTCTACATTACTTAGCATGATATGTTATTTATGTTGCATCATTTACTTACATAGTACTTTCTAAAGTAAATGCATACCAGCTATATTGTGTCCTGTATAACTGTAACTTGAAGGCTATCATAGATACATCAATTTTAACTTACTAAGATCATGACATTATCCAAAATGATCTGCAAGAAAAATATCTGCATTATTCACTGAAAAATTGGTCATTTTCTTGCCACAGCTATTTTAAAATGTGCTATTAGATTGCATAAATCTATACTAAGTAAAGGGTTTCAGGGGATAATAGTCTAAAACAATATAATACAGAAATTACACTGAGGCTACTATACAGTTTGAGAGCAAATACCCAACAAATTCATCCTAAATGATTACCAATACAAAGAACTCTTTCATGGTAGCCAGGGCTTATAATTTCCTTATGACAATTTGCTTAATACATGTTGCAAAAAAATTGATACAATAGACAGAGAGATAATACAATAGTACAAAATTAGACTTGCAAATGTGAGTTCCTTAATTCAATCCCCAGCACTAGCAGAGTGATGGTCCAGTTATCTCTCTCTCTCACTTGCTTGCTCTCGTTCT
The DNA here is from genome assembly GCF_950295315.1 of Erinaceus europaeus. Lineage (NCBI taxonomy): Eukaryota > Metazoa > Chordata > Mammalia > Eulipotyphla > Erinaceidae > Erinaceus > Erinaceus europaeus. Next base: position 99,213,903 of record NC_080166.1, read on the forward strand.
CTTGCTCTCCTGCCCTTGCTCTAGCTCTCTCTATATCATTAATAAATATTTTTAAATCTTCAATATCTATAAAAACACAGATAAACATATTTTGTTTACATGTAAATTAAATTAAATTCTTGATTCTGCAAGAAAAATAGTTTTACAGGAGTCTCTTTATAAACAAGAAAGGAAATCATCTTCACTTACTACAGTGAATAGACAGATTATGACCAAATTTAAAATATTTCAGACTTTTGCTTCAACCTGAATAGTAAACCAACATCAATTTAGCTCATGAGTTTATAAATCTCAATAAAAAAGGAAATGTCACATACACAAGTATGTAAAATAGGCATTTAATTAATTTATTTATTTATTTGTTTATTTATTGGATAGACACAGCCAGAAATTGAGAGGAAGGGGAAGACAGATGGAGAGAGACAAGAGACACCTGCAGCACTGCTTCACTACTTGTGAAGATATCCCCCTGCAGGTGGGGATCGGGGGCTTGAACCCAGGTCCTTGGAGCATTGTAACATGTGCTCAACCAGGTACACCACAACCCAGTCTCTAAGGCATTATATTATAACAAAAATAAACCTTATATGATCCCCAAAATCAGCTACTAAGATTAAGTGATTGTTAGAAAAATATGCAACTGATGACAAGAGAAAACTAAATATAAATTCTATAAGATAATAATTTATTGGACAGACAGGTGACACAGTGAATGAAGAATTGAACTCTTAAGCATGAGGTTTTGAAGTCAATCCCCAGTAGCACAAGTGCCAGAATGATGCTTTATCTCTCTCCTCCTCTCTTTAAAAAGAAATCTTTTTTAAAAAAAATAATAACGTATTTTAAGGAGTAGCTACAACCATTGGAGTTTTCTGTATATATTCTTATGTCATCTGCTATAGTGATAGATTTATTTCTTCCATTCCAAACTGGACACTTTTTATATCAGTTGCTAGTCTAATTACTCTGATGAAAACTCCCAACTCTATTTTGGATAGTACTAGAAAGAATGGACAATCTTGTCTCGATCCTGATATCATAGGAAATGTTTGAGCTTTCCATCATAAAGTGTGATTGTGTGTGGCTTTATAATATGAAATTTTCTTTTTGAGTTATGTTCCTCTACACCCATTTTATTGAGAACTTTTGTCATAAATGGGTGCTTGAAGGGAGCCTACTTTTGTAATTTCATATTTTCTTTGTTTTAAGTGAGCATAAGAGTCCTGGATTGTTCTGTCTCAATAGTATTAGATAAATTGTCTCCATAGCCAAGTGTATTTAATGGATACACAAAAGTGGATGAAGAGAGCATTTACAAATAATAAAAACCAAGATAATAGGTGGACATTTTTTAACATTATATGGAAAGAATGCAATATGGTGAAAATAAGTATTTATTCTGAAAAGTTAATATGCAATAAATAATAACTTGCATATGACCAGTATTTTCTATTAGAAGTCAAAGAAACCATTTGTTTTAGTTTATTCAGTTTGCATTCATGATAAAGTATCAAACTTAAGTGTTAATAAAAATAATGAAGTTGAAGAATATCATCATTTAAAATCAGACATTAAAAGGGTTTATGTTGTCATTCTTCTATTATTAATATAGAATATCTATTAATATTCAGTCTAGTAACACAAACAATAAATATAATGAATGAAGTTTTTTTAAAAAAAGATGATATTTCATTGTTATCACCTCCCATTAATTTTCATGTGGAATTCTATTAAATCTACAAATTTCAACTTCTTCATTATAAATATATCAGTTTAACAAACTACCATGAACTTCGTTCTTGTTATGCCTTTGAAACTTGAGTATAAAATTTTAATGATTATGCTGAAGAATAGATAAAACAAATACAAAGAGAATCATTAAGAAATACAGCAATATTTTTCTATCATATTAAAATAGTGAGGTATTACAAGATAGCTGATTATGAATGTAACAGACTTACATGACATAAAATCTAACTTCCTAATAATGTAGTTTATTAAAAATAAAGCATTACGAAGCTAGAGAGACAAATAAATAGGCAGTGCCAGTGAGGATACAGGGGGGAAAGAAAGCCTTGCAACTGTTGTTAGGAATATAAACTTCTCTAGCCCCTGTGGCCAATATTTCTCAAAATACTGAAAAACCAGCAATTCCCTCCTAGAGATTTTACCAAAGAACACAAGAAGAGACCTACATAGACCTATGATCATTCATAGCAGCATTTTTTGTAGCAACTAAAAGGTGGAAGCTATGCAAGTACCTAATGATAAGAAAAGTAACGGTAGGGCTAACAAAATAGTTCAACTGAACTCTGTACTGCTTTGCCATGTGCACAACCCAAGTTTGAGTCAGACCCCTACTGTATTGAAGGAAGCTTCAGTACTATTATCGCTTATTCTCTTGAATTCTCTCTGTCAAGAAAGAGAGAAAGAAGGAACGAGAGAATGCTGGTATATAAACCAAATGAAAGACTATTAAAGCTGAAACTCAAAGGAATTATACTAAGTGAAATAAACCAGAAGGAGAAGGAAGAGCATGAATGTAGGATAATCTCTCATAGTGAGTCTTAAGAAACAAAGGGAAAATACAGAGTAAAATTTAGATTAGCTGTGGCCTGTTGCAACATTTCCAAGCACTCTCAAATAGGGAAGGGGGCCAGGGGACTAGAAGGCATGTGTGTTTTAAGACAAACATGGAGGAAGAAATATCATATGGTGGTGAGTGCAGAGTGCAGACCTAGTTACAGCAGAATAAGAAACGTCCCACATATAATAACTATCATATAAATCATAATTCCCCCAATAAGAAGACTTTATAGTGCAGATGAAGAGTTGGGGGTACTCCATTTTATAGATAGCTAGTTTATTATTATATTTTAGTTATATTCCAAAGGGCCTGTGGCTGAAATCTGATATACAGGTGGATCCAAGTTATTGTCTGGGGAGATGATGTCATGGCTAGAAAAGGAACAGAAAGCTGGATCAGGGAAGAGAGTAGCTCCCAGATATGGGAAAGCTGTATAGATATTGTTGACTGTAAACCCCATCAATTTGATTTGGTCTGGGGCCCATATTCAGCTTAGGAGCCTATGTGACCTCTGCATCCCTGTAGATCTGAGCTTACATTCTGTGGTCATGAGTAGGAACATTCCAAGCTTCCCCAATATCGACCCATCTTCCTCAGGACGGAACATTCTCTACCATTGTTGACCCACGTTGAGGTCAAGGTCCTATGGGGGCCCACAAAGGGGTCTATTTTGTTGTTCCTGATAGAGATAACTGGTAATAATGCAAGAGGAATTTATTTGAGGTCTAGGCCCATCATGTCAGTTTGGGAATCTCAGGACTCCCCAACTAGAGCCCCAGCTGATGGGGTGGCCTGATAGTGACTAAAGAATCATCATTAAAATATGCCAGTCTCTTGCCCTTATTCAGCTTTTGCAGTCCTTGTTTTGATAAGGTTAGCTTTGGAGTGAGTGAGAGAACTGTAATAGGATGTAGGTGAGGAGGGTATCTAAGTCTAATTAGATACTATTTCATTAGGAACTTTATACTAACTCACTGCAGACTATTCTGTACCTTTGCTTTCAGGTATATATTTTGCCCTAATTTATGGATACACTATTACAGCCTTTAAGTTCATGATTGTTACACAATTTGTTTGGCTTTGTATGTTAATTCTCTTTTCAGCCACCAGGTTGCAGATGCTAGTATGATGTATGATGCCGACAAGACGTCCCTTGACAGACAACCCCACCAAGGTGTCCTGGAGCTCCGCTTCCCCAGAGCCCCACCCTACTAGGGAAAGAGAGAGACAGGCTGGGAGTATGGATCGACCTGTCAATGCCCATGTTCAGCAGGGAAGCAATTACAGAAGCCAGACCTTCTACCTTCTGCATCCCACAATGACCTTGGGTTCATACTCCCAGAGGGTTATAGAATAGGAAAGCTATCAGGAGAGGGGATGGGATATGGAGTTCTGGTGGTAGTAATTGTGTGGAGTTGTACCCCTCTTATCCTATGGTTTTTTCAATGTTTAATTTTTATAAATAATAATACTAGAATACAATAAAACTTTATAAAAGAATACCTGAAAGAAAACTATTGACTAGGAACTTAAACAAATCATAATTTCCTTAACATATAGGATATTTAACAATAATATTTTGACATTCAGTCTCCTGCAGCCACAGGTTTGATAACACTAGGTTCTGCATCTGCAGATTTAAGCCAACATAGATAAAAACACATTACCATGTAGTAAAGGCTAGGATCAGTGTCGCTACTGAGTAATTTCTATTAATGATCTTGATTATGTGAAGATTTGAGTCTATACAGGGATCTCTGGGAATATGCCTTGTCAGTACCCAGAGACAATTGATTTTTTTGGCTCTTATTTTATTGTATTTATTTATTTTATTTTTTAACCAGAGCACTGATCAGCTCTGGCTTATGGTGGTGCTGGGAATTGAATTTGGGACTTTGGAAACTCAGGCATAAGAGTCTCTTTGCATAAGCATTATGCTATCTACCCCTGCCCGAGAAAACTGATTATATATGCGTGTGTGTATGTCTGTATATTACATATTATATATTATTTTAGATTATTTTAACACATAGGTCACATGCAATAAAACTCATTGTTTTAAAGGGTACAGCAATCTGAATCTTTTCCCATCACTGATCTTATATAATTATTAATGTTACTATAAAATCTGTCTCAATAGACTTATAAATTTTAACACATAGTACATAGTACTGTGGTTATTATTTTGGTGGCATTTTTTTAACTCTGCATGTCTTCATACAGATTCTGGAGGGTAGATATTAGGAGCTTGTCTTCTGTTATCATAGAGATGACAAGTTTTTGTCAAATACTTTGGTCCAGGATCACATGCACCTAGCTGTCTTGTTCACCTCTATATGTACAGCTTCTAATATCATTACCAAAATGGGATAGGCATACAAAAATAGTTGTTAAAAATGAATGACAAGAATAACTTTTTCAAATGTACAACCTTTTTACTCGACTTCCAACTCCATCAAATTTTATGTATAATAGCTTTATTGACATGCACATATTCATCCATGTAAATTGTATAATCCAGTAGTTTTTAGACTAATCATAAAATTGTGTCGCCATTACCACAATCAATTCAGAACATATTAATGCCCAACAAAGAAGTTCTGAAACTACTCTATCAATCTCTCCCTATTTCCCACCAACTTCAGTAACTCTATTCAAAGATTAAAGTATTTTCTATCCTTATAAATGCACTTTTTTATGTAATGGAATCATATAATATGGCCTTTATAGGAATTATAGAAATAGGACTCATAAGACCCAGAAAGAATGACGTTGTGTCAGGCCTTGCAAGTGGAAACGTGTTTGGGAGTGGAATGAGTTTATTTAGATTGATGAACCTAACAGGGAAAGATACTGAAAGGAATCTTCAGGGACAGGCTGCAAGTTTTGATAAGTAAACTGTTTCACTATCTTTTTTTCCAGAAGCACTTACTTCATAGAACATAAAGCTAAGTTACTTTTGTTTAGTTTCAGGACTGCTTAACAAGGGACAGAGAATGATTTTGGTTTTGTACACCCTTATATAACTTTTCCCCAGCAAGAAATACAATGTACATTTAAATTTGTGTTGTCTTTACTCATATGTGGAATCTAGAGGACTGAAACACATTCAATTGTGCAAAAAGAAAAGAAGAGAAAGAAAGAAAGAAAGAAAGAAAGAAGGAAGGAAGGAAGGAAGGAAGGAAGGAAGGAAAGAAAGAAAGAAAGAAAGAAAGAAAGAAAGAAAGAAAGAAAGAAAGAAAGAAAGAAAGAAGGAAGGGCCAAATGTGTCTATGACTTTGTGAGAACTATGGTGGTTATAGTTGGAATGATAGGGGCTATGGCAAACGCTAGATGAAGAAGATAGGGGCTACAGTGTGGAAATTATCTTGCAATTTTATGATCCTGTAAACTACTAGTAAATCATTAATTTAAAAAAATAATTGTGAGTTTAAATGCTTAGAACAATGAATTGGTGTTACCTTATTGCACAAAGCATTTGAGAGGACTTTGTTTTGTTTTTTATGCACGTTTGCATATATTTGAACATGATTATACATGTTTGTTTTTCTTTTTTGTTAGTGATTTAATAATGATTAATAAGACTGTATGATAACAAAGGTACTCATTCCATACAGTTCCCACCACCAGAGTCTGTGAGGATGTTTTATTTCTAATTTTAAAACAAATGCTTCCAGTATTTGATTATGCTTTTGAAGTTAAATAATAGCTACATAATTTGTCGGTTTTCTAATTCTAGTTTGATCTTTATTTTTAAACATTACTGCTTTTTATCTTAAGTGAATATCCTTATTTCTTAGATGTTTGATTTGAATGTTCTGATTTTGCACTGTTCCATAGTCATTTGAGGGGAAAGAGGGGACGATGCCTTCCCTGCTCTCTATTGACAGGTTTGGATCAATTGACTCCATACTCAGCTCAGCTCCAGGGAAGAAGAATCTAACCCCCAAACCCCGAGCCCTTCAAAAAAAAAAAAAATCCAATCTAATTCCATGTGTCCAGTTACCGTCACAGAGAGGGAAAATGATATGAAGAAAAGCAGTGTTTAGAAGGCAGAGAGTGTTTAGTTATAAAAGAGCAAAGCCAATCCTGTCTGACACCACAGTTTGGGTTCAGGAACTATGAGACAATATAATTTACATCTACGAAACAAAAATGTTTCAAGTGGTATCTTCCACCAAAACTAATCAAATCATGGCAATTATTTGAAGATGAATTTGGTTCCTTTTCAATTTGTCACCTTACACAGGAAATTATTTATAGGACTGTTATTGTCAGGGGAGTACCTTTCTCCAAGATATTAAATATAGTATTAAATAAGTACTAAATATCATCCTCGACCATAGGACACGGGATCCTTAGGCCTCCAACCCCCAGTTCCCTTGTCTGAGTCCCCACATCTGCTGCAACTGAATATAGTCCATTGAGGTTTCACCCTGTAATCCCCCTTGCTTTATTTACTGGGTTACACCTATGAGAGATTACCCATTACCTGTTCTTATTCTGGGCTATGTCACTTAACATGATTCCTTCCAGTTGCATGACACAGTGCTCTACTTCTTCCATTACCAGAATATATGTGGGCTGATATTTTTCAAGGATATCTGATGAACTAGAGATCAAGATATAAGATGAGGAAAAGATAAAATGCTACTAAACTGATTGTTCTTCTATAGATTCAGTAGCTCTCCTTGACTAAGTAGTCCCTGGGTTGCTGCAAACCTTTAGTTTTAATTTCCAGAACACTAAAAATAAAATTATTCTGGAAATTCCTGTCAGATTTTATCTTGCTTTCTTTGAAAAGTTCCAAGTGTCCTTACTGTAAAATTCGCTGACATTCTACACATACAAAATCTAGCAATGAATCTTTTTGTGCCAAAACAAGAAGGGGCACTATTTAAACAGAAATTAAGAAATAAATGGGAGTTGTCTTATACAATGACACTATAAAGTCACTGAGTTACTTTTAAAGTTTATATAGACATAGTCCTTGTATGGTTCAAGTTCAAGACAATAACAATAGAAGCTAGCATTTATCAACCACTTCTACATGTTAATTACTATGATAGATGATTTGGATGTATTATCATGTTTTATTTTCACAGCAGTGGCAGAGAGAAAATACTAATGTCTTCACTGTACAGGTGTGATATTGAAGTTAGACTTGAAGCAGATTTTCCAAAGTCATCCAGACAGAAAATATCAGAGCAAGTAACCAAATGCAGGCATGCATGATTTTAACAACTCTCTAACATCTCCTTTAACAACTAACATCTCGTCATAGATTAAGTGGTATTTAGTCACTAATAAAACAATAGAGAAAAAGACTGTATGTGGTTCTCCCATTCACTTCCACAGTCCCAAAGTACCCTGCTTTTCTCTGATAATTCAGCCAGTTCATTTATCATTATTATTTGTCTTACTATCTGAATTCCCATCAAAATATGGGCTTCCTGAAGAGACAGTCTGTATCTGTATTTTGATCATTACTTATAAAGGTAATTATGAGAGGGGTACTAGGTATGTTCATATAGTGTGGGTTCAATATACCTTGAATTACACTTGTAAAAGAGCATACTGGATACACTGTGAAGCATAAAGGGGGTCCAGCTAGGCTAGAAGAGACTGAGACTATAGCAATGACCAAGTCAGAAAATGATGGTGAAGTGAATCAGGGCATAGCAGGATTTAGGGGAACTGAGCTAGTATACCTGGCAGACTTTAGTGACTTAATAGGTAGTAATAGTGAGTGTAGAAGAGGAATAGAGGCTAGCAAGACTTCTAGATTTCCAGTTGTATAGAAATATGTGACGAGTTACATTTGTAAATTCCCTCAATTCTCTACCAACTCCCTACTCTTTTTCTCTATAGGGATTAATCCCAATACAAAGAGTTCCTACTTTTTGCAGTTTGATTTATAGCAAAACCAGCTTTCTTTCAGCATGACATGGAAGGTCATAATATCAACGATTAATATTTGTTGGCTTCTTACTGTATGGTAGCATTGCTCAAAGTAGTTAAGTAATTTAACACTATCCATTTTACAGATGTGAACATCAAGGCCACTTATTTATACCTAGGTTTGTGAAGGCAGTGAAATAATATGGGGGGAAAAGTAAGCAGCTGGGTTATTATTTTTCACACTTATTCATTCTATGTTTGTGTTTGCATTTGCATACACATGAGGTTCTATAAATATCAATAATAATGGACAGAGAAAATAATGAATAAAGAAGAAACATGTCTACTTTGGGGTTTTCAACTCTAATAACAGAAAATTGTGTCCTGTACTTCCAAAGTTAATGTATACTTAAAGTTAATGTCTACTTAAACATAATCATGAAATGTCTCAATATTAACTGAGACATATATAATCTATAATGAGCTTTCAGGACAAAAACTTTTGTCTTCTCAGCAAGGCAGACTATTCCCTTTTACACACACACACACACACACACACACACACACACACACACACACACACATACACTGTATTGTTGTGATTCAATGCAAATACTCAGATGGGACCAATTGAAAAGAAATGCTGCTTCTTATTTCATTAAAAATAAGAAAACACAGAGGATATTTCATCTGCAATACTTCCATCCTTATTTTCATTGGCTGCACTATTCTGGATGTTGGCTCTCTGATTTGGATTTGGAAGGAGTACATTTTAGGGTGCTCTAAATTTGTGATTTCAGAATCATCTACAAGACTCAAGTCCCTAATTACATTGAAATTCATACCTATTGTACGAAGCAAGTGCTTGAAAATACTTACAGATGTTATCCAATTGTATTCACATACCCGTTTAACTTTTGTTTCCTTGAGGATGTCTTTGTTGACCACCTTAGTTACTCCAGATAATGTATACAGACCCTCTGTAAAAACCTCTTCTCTGATGTTCTCCACCACCATTTAAAATCTTGTATAAAGTAAAAACCCAGTGGTGAGGGGTAGGCATGTAGCTTCCTGGGCCAGTGGGGGGTGGGAGTGGGCGGGAGGGATGGGTCACAGTCCTTTGGTGGTGGGAATGGTGTTTATGTACACTCCTAGCAAAATGTAGACATATAAATCAGTAGTTAATTAATATGAGAGGGGGAAATCAATTGTATGTCTCAAAGTTTCTCAAAAGACAAACTGAATCTTTTTAATATATAGGCTATGTATTTGATATGCGGACTCTCTCAAAAGCCTGGACCAAGTAGATTAGAAGCTTCTAATAGCACAGCTATATACAAGATACTGGGTACTATCCAGCAAACCATAACAAAGGGACTTTTCAAAGTTAACCCAATTAACAAATAATGTGATGATAATATTAACTATTGATTGTCTTTTTGAACCCTAAGACAGCAGGAACCTCACATCTTCACTATAGAGCCCCTACTTCCCCCAGTCCTGGAACCCTTGGATAGGGCCCACTTTCCCGTATGCATCTCCCAATCCAAACCAAATAACATTGCATCTGCCGATCACAACCTAACCAAAGCAACGATTGCTACCTCAACATGCTTCACCTCAGAATGTATCCAGAGACTTCACGTGTGGAATGACAACCCTTCAGCTTCATTACTCGGGTGAGACCTTTCCTTTAATAGTACACTCTAATTTCATCTCAGGTAGTTCACTTTCTAACAAAGTCCCATAACCTAGATATACACCAGTTTCTGTGAGAGAGAGCTTATGTGCACACGTATCCATAAACTACTGCAAAATATATACCTGAAAGCAGGACTACACTAGAGTTTGCAGTGAGTACCTCCCTAACACTTCCTCTCCACTATTCCAAGCTTGGGATCCATGATTGCTCAACAAATTGTTTGGCTTCATATGTTAACTCTCTTTTCAATCACCAGGTTCCAGATGCCACCAGGATGCTGGCTAGGCTTCCCTGGATTGAAGACCCCACCAATGTGTCCTGGAGCTCAGCTTCCCCAGAGACACACCCTACTAGGGAAAGAGAGAGGCAGACTGGGAGTATGGACCGACCAGTCAACGCCCATGTTCAGCGGGGAAGCAATTACAGAAGCCAGACCTTCTACCTTCCGCAACCCTCAACGACCCTGGGTCCATGCTCCCAGAGGGATAGAGAATGGGAAAGCTACCATGGGAGGGGGTGGGTTATGGGGATTGGGTGTTGGGAATTGTGTGGAGTTGTACCCCTCCTACCTTATGCTTTTGTTCACTAATCCTTTCTTAAATAAAAAGTTTAAAAAAAAAAAGAAACATACAAGAAAGAGGGAAAAAAAAAAATCTTGTATAATACCTGCCTTCTCCATGACTGTTCCACAAAGTTCAAGGTTAAGGTTATTTGGTTTCCTCACATAGCACCGTATCTTAGTAGACAAGGGAACAGGAACAGGGGATACTTTTAAGTACAAATTATTATATGAGATTTCTATTTAAGAATGTAAGTTGACTGGTAGACAAAATTAAAATAGAACTATAGTAGCCATTACAGCACCATAATTAATTTTCTCTACTTCAATTACTATAAAACTTCTTTGATATACTAAAAGTATTTTAGAAAGACATTCAGGACTTTGACAGCACCGAGTTATGCTCATGTCACGTAAGGCACCATATTTATTTCTATATTTGGATCTGTCTATGTGGTTCTCTTCTCACTTCCCCATACGCAAATCAAATAGCAAAAATCTTCATCTTTCTTTTTTTTATTTTATTTTTATTATTTTATTTATTCCCTTTTGTTGCCCTTGTTGTTTTATTGTTGTAGTTATTATTATTGTTGTCGTCGTCATTGTTGGATAGGACAGAGAGAAATGGAGAGAGGAGGGGAAGACAGAGAGAAGGAGAGAAAGACAGACACCTGCAGATCTGCTTCACCGCCTGTGAAGTGACTCCCCTGCAGGTGGGGAGCCGGGGTTCAAACCGGGATCCTTATGCCGGTCCTTGTGCTTTGTGCCACCTGCGCTTAACCCGCTGCGCTACAGCCCGACTCCCGAATCTTCATCTTTCTAATACCCTTATAGACCAACCATGTAGCTTTGAATTCTCAAATTTTCTTGCATTCCAGAATATATGTTATTCTGACCATCTTATTTTTCCTTTCTGCAACCATAATTTATTAATCTTGTATACTATAAACACTTTGTTCTTCTCTACTTAATGAAATATCTACTAATAAGGGGTGCCATTTCTTTATTAATTTTCTAGAACGTCTCATTTCACCAAAGCCTAAAATGATTCATAAGGCATTCAAACAAATACCAAAAAAAAAAAAAAGAAAACCCTAGTATATGAACATACCAAGTTCCGTAGGTTATACTCTTAAAAGTTTCTCATCATTAGAATCTTTCTTGACACACATACGCGTGTGTCTGTGTATGTGTGTGTGTGTGTGTGTGTGTGTGTGTGTATGTATGTACGTGTGTGTGTGTAATTAGATCTGAGATTGCAATAAGCAGCACAGCTCATTTATTCTGGAGCTTAAATTTCTGTGGTTCTTATCTCCACTTAGAATCATTTGTTTGGATGATCGTAGAGCATTTTCCTACATTTGGATTAGACAATGCTGAATTACTACCCTTTCAAGGCCATTCGCAATTTCATTGTTCTCAGGCAGAACTTTAATAATACCTTGCATAAGATGAATATTCAGGATTTTTGTCAAAATCATATTAAACTTTTAATTCAAGTGTCAATTTCCTTAATCTATCTTTCTTTGATCCAGTAAGAATTAAATTGGGTTTCATACAATCACTTGCCTAATTTTTATGCCAAATCATTAAATGCTCAGTAAGTGCTTGAATATATCTAAAAGCCTCAGTTAGCTGAATTTCCACACAAAAAATAAGTTTTTTTGACACATATCCTGTCACTATAAGTAATACATTTAATCTTCTTAGTGAAAGGGTCTTTGTAGAAGACTCATGTGTAGAATGAGACAAATAAAATATGCTAAGTCATCCCCAATTTGAAAGTATGAAAAAATTTCACATTGAATGACAAAGTAAGGTAAAATTGAACGAAACTATAGTTTAATGCAAAGTATTTAACCTTTATGGTTTAATCATATACCAGCTACTAATTAGATTACACTTTGGACAGTTTCTATGTAAGCTGTTACTTCTCTTTTAATGAATAAGAAAGAAAGACTAAAAACAAATGCGTTGAATACAAACTGAGTATAAAGACTTAGATATGCATTCAGTTCTTTAAATAGACAGTGAGTAGATAACAGAGTATAAAGACATTTTACAAGTGCACCTTCTAATGCTCCCTCTGTTTCCTTCTACATGAGTGAAGTATTTGTTTCTATAGAAGCATAGGATAAAAGTACCTAGTCATTGTGAAATAGTGTCTACTTAGACTCAGATACCCTCCTCACCTACTTCCTACACTTCCCACACTCATTCCAAGCTAACATTATCAAAGTAAAAACTGCAAAAGCTGAATAAGGGCAAGAGATTGGCATACTTTAACGATGACTCTTTAGTCATAATCAGGCCACCCCATCATCTGGGGCCCTAGTCAGGGAGTCCTGAGATAACCAAACAGGCATGATGGGCCTAGAACAGATTCCTCACTCCATTGTTACCGGTCATCTCTATCAGGAATAACACAACATAACAGATCCTTTGTGGGGCCCCATAGGACCCTGCCTTCAACATGGACCAACAATGGTAGAAAACGTTCCATCCTCCGAAAGGAAGCTGGACAACATACACTATGTTCCACATGAGGAAGATGGGTTCTGAAATTGAGGCAGCTTGGCATGTTCCTACTTATGACCACAGAATGTGAGCTCAGATCTACAGGGGTGCAGAGGTCACATAGGCTTCTAAGCTGAATATGGCCCTCAGATCAAATCGATTGGGTTTATAGTCAACAATATTTATACTCCTTTCCCATATTTGGGAGCTACTCTCTTCCCTGATCCAGCTTTCTGATTCTTTTTCCAGCCATGAAATAATCTCCCCAGACAATAGCTTGGCTCCACCTGCATATCAGATGTCAGCCTCAGGAAAAGAAAAAGTATATTCATGGGCTCCTTGCAATATAACTAAAATAGTACTACTAACTATTTACAAAACAGAGACTCCCCCCCCCCAACTCTTCATCTGAGCTATTCCAGCCTTTAGGCTCATGATTAGTCAACAATTTGTTTGGCTCTATATGTTAACTCTTCTTTCAGCCACCAGGTTCCAGATACTAACATGATGCCAACAGGACTTCCCTGGGCAGACAACCCTACCAATGTGTCCTGGAGCCCAGCTTCCCCAGAACCCCACCCCACCAGGGAAAGAGAGAGAGAGTCTGGGAGTATGGATTGACCTGAAAATGCCCCTCTGTTCAGCGGGAAAGCAATTACAGACACCAGACCTTCCACCTCTGCACCCCATAATGACCCTGGGTCCATACTCCCAGAGGATTAAAGAACAGGAAAGCTATCAGCGGAGGGGATGGGATACAGAGTTCTGGTGGTGGGAATTGTGTGGAGTTGTACCCCTTTTATCCTATGGTGTTTGTCACTGTTTCCTTTTTATAAATACAAATTTAAAAAAAGAAAAAAAATACAATAAAATCAGTGGGTCGGGTGATAGCACAACAGGTTAAGCACACATGGCACAAAACTCAAGGACCAGCATAAGGATCATGGTTTCAGCCCCCAGCTCCCCACCTGCAGGGATGTCCCTTCATAGGCGGTGAAGCTGGTCTGCAGGTATCTGTCTTTTTCTCCCCCTCTCTGTCTTCCCCTCCTCTGTCTTCCCCTCCTCTGATTTCTCTCTGTCCTATCCAGCAACAACAACAGCAATGACAGTAAGAATAATGACAACAAGGGTAACAACAAAATGGAAAAAAAATGGCCTCCAGGAGCAGTGGATTTGTAGTGCAGGCACAGAGCCCCAGCAATAACCCTGGAGGCAAAAAGAAAAAAAAAAAAAAAAGAAAAAGAAACAATAAAATCAGAACATCCAGTTTCCTCTGCAGCAGCTCAGAAATAGGCACTAGGTTAGAACTGAATTTTTGTAGAAAAAAATTAAATTCTGAACTTTCCTTAATCAAAGTTATTTCTATAAGGTTGTCTCAAAATTTTATAATTGCTTGGATAACTGGAGCTACTCCATAAATGTCAGGCAGTCTTGGAGTAAAATAAGTAATAAGTAAAATAAGTAATAAGTAATAAGTAAAATAAGTAATAAGTAAAATCACTTTTATGTAAACTCCAATACCACAAAAAAAATACAGTTTGCTACAATTTAATCCCTAAATCAAATCATTAAGATTTGAGAATACTGGGAGTCGGGCTGTAGTGCAGCGGGTTAAGCGCAGGTGGCGCAAAGCACAAAGACCGGCATAAGGATCCCGGTTCAAACCCCGGTTCCCCACCTGCAGGGGAGTCGCTTCACAGGCGGTGAAGCAGGTCTGCAGGTGTCTATCTTTCTCTCCTCCTCTCTGTCTTCCCCTCCTCTCTCCATTTCTCTCTGTCCTATCCAACAACAATAACAACTACAACAATAAAACAACAAGGGCAACAAAAGGGAATAAATAAATACATAAATAAATAAATAAATAAATAAAAAAGATTTGAGAATACTGTACACTTCCAATGCCATTCTCCAGAGCTGAAACTGACAGTCACTGAAGAATCAAAGATAAATTTTCTAAAATCTATCTCTGGGTGTGAACAACTTAGGAAATTCCATGGAAGCCATAACGGAGCTATTATCATGAAGAGAACACACCAATCCAGGATCTGTGAGTTGTCCATGGGAAGGAAGAACTATTGTTGAGCAGTATGCTCAAAGTAAGATTTCAGACATCACAAATTCATAGCTTTCAAGATTCTCATACAAATTAAATGAAATCTTTATGAAGCTCTTAAAAGAAAATTCATTCAAACACAGTAACTTGCCCCCTTGGTGATACTCAACCTGTGAGGCAGAGAATCGTCGTAGTTTGGTATGGTTTGTAGTATATTAAATATACTGCATTTCCCAAATACCTATGTGAACTCACTCTATTATTAAGTAGGACAATGAGGTACAGTAGAAGTTGTTAGCTGTTTGCCATGGGAGTAGCTAGTAAAGCTCAAGGTAAAATTAAAATCAGAAACTTTAGGGCTAGATGGTGACACACCTGGTTAAGCGCACACATTACAGTGTGCAAGGGTCCGAGTTCAAGTCCCTGGTCTCCACCTGCAGGAGGAAACCTTCATGAGTGGTGAAGTAGAGCTATGCCATTCTCTCTCTCTCCCTCTCCCTCTCAATCTCTTTCGTCTTTATATATTTATTGGATAGAGACAGCCAAAATTGAGAGAAAGGGGAAAAAGAGGAAAGAGAGAGAGACCAACAGACCTGCAGCACTGCCTCACCACTTGTGAAGATCCCCCTCCTCCCCGGGTGGGGACCAGCAGCTTGAACCTGAGTCCTTGAGCATTGTAACATGCGCTCAAGCAGGTGTGCACCACCTGGCCCCTTCTCTTTCCCTATCTCCCTCTTCCCTCTCAATTTCTCTCTGTCTCTAATAATAAATAAATAAAGTTTTTTTGAATAAGAAGAAGAAAAAATAAATCTAAAAAAAGAGAAAATTTAGGTCTTTCTTTTATTCAAATAAGTGTTCTTTTATTCAAATAAGTGTTCTTTTATTCAAATAAGTGTTCTTTTATTCAAATAAGGAAAACATTAAGTAACATCAACTACTAACTCCCCTAGTCCAATATGTTAGAATACTAGTGTCAGAATTCCCATACTAGAGGTCAAACCAATTCTGGATGAGAAGAAAGGGCCTATTGTGTGTTATCATGGTTTGCTGATCCTGGTGCAGATTCTCCCATTCTGGCTGTTTTCAAACTGTCAAGGTGATATAGCAATTTCTAGCAAAATTTCTAATCACCTCAGGAAGCTAAAAAGAATCAGCTTAGATAAACATCCACCTAGGAATCAGCTTAGATAATCCCCCACCTAGGATATATCTACAGATGACTCTATGTTGGAATCACTATTTGCTGAGGAGACAGTAATAATAGTTTGAATGATGAAATGCTTCATTTCTTTTCTGAAGATCAAAGAGGGGAAAAGTAATCTGTATGTATGAAGAAGCAAGAAAGGAATTTACAAAAGCCTGGGCAGAAAAAAAAAAAAGGCTATTATCAGTAAAATACTGTGAAGCTTAGGATATGTGAGGCATTGAGTACTCAGCATTCTCTGATGTCTTTCTCTTTGTGTCCCTAATTGAGATGAAGAAAGAAGGGAGGAAAGTTAACATTTGGGGTAGCGAACTGAGAACACAGACAAACCTGGGGCTTAGATGCAAGAAGTCATAGTAGAAGATCATAACAGTAAGTTAATAAGGACCTTGTTTCACACTCTAAGTCCTCAAAAAGTTTACAAGGGACTCTAGTTTCAATTTAACCACTGCTATCAGAAGAAGTCAGAATAAAGAGTTTTAAGTTTGAGGACCACTTCAAAGTTTGTACTCGCAGTGTTTTTACTTCCTCTTTTCTATTTCCCCTTCAAGATAAATTTAACAAAACTGAGAAAACTAAAGCAGCATATATATCTTTACATGTCACTTTCAAGACGCTTCAGCAACTTTCAAAGTAGTTTTAACTGACATGAAACAATGTGTAAGAAGGGAAATAGCCATGAATAAAATAAATAAACGTACAAACAGTTGAGGTTTCTGACAAGTTAAACACTGATAAGCAAAACAAAATGTCCCATTTTACAAACTAAAAGGGAGTTTCTCTCTATGTATATTAATTACATTGGCATTTCCTGCTTATAATATATTAATAATAAAACCAACTTTGGTTCATTGTTCTCGAAACTTTCACATCAAGGAAAGAAAAACAGTTATGAAAATGACAAGTGTTATGACCCCTGACATACAGACTTGCTTTCATTTGACAAGCTGCTTGACCCACTTTAAGAAGGTAAAACTCCTTGTCAGTCATGTAATGTTAAGATAAAGGAAAAATTATATCTAGGTTTCTGGGCTCTAATCTTCCAACCTCATTTCCTCTAACCAGTTTCTAAGGAAAAGAATTTATGTGCAATTCATCCTTTTATTTCCCCTTTATCCTTACCTTAAAAGAAATATGCTGTCGTCTTTGTATTTAAACAGAATAATCATGCTACCTTTCTGTGGTAGAAGGCTATGGTCTTACCACACTCTCTTGCAAATTTCTCCAGCTCAAATAAAATTTACCTTTCATTCTTTTTCTCTTCCCCCCTCCCCAGGGTTATTTCTGGGGTTGGGTGCCTGCACTAGGAATCCACTACTCCTGGAGGCCATTTTTTTTTCCTTTTCAATTTTATTAGATAAGACAGAGAGAAATTGAGAGAGGAGCAGGAAACAGAAAGGGAGAAAGAAAGACACCTGCAGACCTGCTTTACCACTTGTGAAGCACCCCCCCTCCGCAGGTGGGAAGCTGGGGGCTTGAACCGAGATCCTTGTCCGGATCCTTGTCCTTAGGACTATGTGCAATGAACCAGGTGCACCACCGGCCAGCCCCAATGAAATTCATCTTTCTATTCTGAGTATCTAGTATAGAATTTCCCATGACAGTTAATAAAATACTGAATGTGTTGTACCACTTTATTGGGAGAAATAATGACTTACAAGATGGATGTCACATCTGAACCACTCCTTATTTCCCTGTGATAGGATTTCCCATGCCCACCATACCCACCACAATATCAGATTTTCCTCCACCATCAAGCACTAAGTCCCTAACACTGTCTCAACCTCTTGTTTTCTATGCCCCCTTAAATTCCTTAACTCTGATGAAATAGACCACAGCTAGTCTAGGTTTTTTCTTGTATTCTTCCTTTATTTATTTTTTATGTTTCACCTTCAAATGAGGTCATCTGATAGTCATCCTTCTTCCATCTTGTCTCACTCAATATGATTCCTTCAAGTTCTAATCAAGAGATGATTTCAACATTTTAAGATTCCATCAAATCTTTACCACATGAAGATTTTGTCAGACAAGTAGTACTCTATTTTATGTACAACATTCCTTACCACTCATTTGTTGTGGAACATATAAGTTGTTTCCAAATGTGGGCTATTCCAAATTATGCTGGTATGAACATGGTTTTGCAGAGATCTCTTTGTATGTATGCTTTTTTTCTGTTCATTGGATATATCCCTAAGGGAGGAAGTGTCAGATCTTATGGTAGGTTCATTTCTAATGTTCTGAAGAATCTGTAAATTCTTTTTCCCCAGGGATTAAATCAATTTTCTTTTGTTTATTTATTTTTTATTTAAGAAAGGAGACATTAACAATGGGAATGGGAAAGCTATCAGGGTAGGGGGTGGAATATGGAGATCGGGTGGTGGGAATTGTGTGGAACTGTACCCCTCTTACCCTATGGTTTTGTTAATGTCTCCTTTCTTAAATCAATTTTCATTTCAACCAATGTGTAGAAGGGTTACATATCCTCCTAACACTTGATGTTTCTGTCCTTTTCTTTTCCCTCTCCAAGGTTATTGCTAGGGCTCAATGCCCGCACTACAAATCCACTGCTTCTGAAGGCCATTTTTCCCATTGTGTTGCCCTTGTTATTTATTGTTATTGTTACCATTGCTGTTGTTGTAGTTGGGTAAGACAGAGAGAAATCGAGAGAGGAGGGGAAGACAGAGAGGGAGAGAGAAAGACAGACACCTGCAGACCAGTTTCACTGCCCATGAAGTGACCCATCTGCAGGTGGGGAGCCGGGGCTCAAACAGGGATCCTTACACCAGTCCTTGTGTTTTGTGCCATGTGTGATTAACCTGCTGTGCTACCTACCGTCTAGCCCTGTTTCTGTCCTTTTTAATGTATAATAACATCCTCACAAGTGTCAAGTGATATCAACATTGTCTTGATTTGTCTTTATCTAATAATCTGCAACTGAGAATTTTTCATATGCCTGTTGACCATCTTAGTATCTTCTTTGGTGCAGAGTCTTATCATGTCCTCTCCCCCATTTTGAATGGGGTTGTTTGTTTTACCAGTGAGATTATATAAAACTGAAAAGTTTCTGCATAGTAAAAGGAAGCATCAAAACAAAAAAGGCACTCTACGGAGTGGGAGAAAGTTTTTATATACCACATATCAGACAATTAATAATCAAAACATATAAAGAGGTCAGTGATGTTGGAAATTATAATGACTATTTTAGATAGTTTTATGTAGCAACAGGAAGTGAACTAGAGACTCATAACCCTCTAGAGTGAAGACACACACAGAGGGCTAGACACCCAAGTGACATTCCACCATCCATGGAGTTCCCTGTAGTGCTAGACATGTTACTTACATATAGTGTCTAGGTCAAAACCACCCCAAAAATAAAAACAAATAAAACAAAAAGAAAAGAAAAAACAAGAATAGACAATTACAAAAATCAACTGTCAACTATTAATTCTAGGGAAGGAGAAAAGAGAGAAAGAGAGCCAGGAAGAAAGATAGAGAGGGGGTATAGAGAGAGAAAGAGTACACTCCGAATCAGACTTCTTCCACAAGATAATTCACAATTGAGCGCCAGTGAATACAGAAATAAAAAGAGAAAATTTAAAAAAAAAAAAAAAAAAAGCAGCTAAAGGAAAGAGATTTTTTGGATCAGCTAGGAGGAAAGAAAAAGAAAATTGGAGAAGAGAGAGAGAGAGAGCAAGAGAGAGAGAGAGAGAGAGAAATTTCTCCCACAATGGATAGTACACCCAATCACCTATTGATGGAAAAAGCAACAACAGCTAATTTTGGCCAACCTGGAGAGGAGGGAAAAGAGACAAGAGCAAAGAATAATAATAATAGAAATAAAATAAAATGAACTAGAATAAAAAACCCTAATTGTCAGTCTGCTGATTAACCACTCCAGAATGGTTCCATACAGCCTCATCCCCTTCCTAAACAAGCAAAAAATGAACAATTACGAGAAGCAACTATCAAACAAGTTCAAGGGGTAGAGGGAAGGAAGGAAGACAGGTAATCTAACCCAGGCAAGACTGAGGCCCTAACTGGTCAGGTATTCTGTCACTCAGACAGAGCTCCAGTCCCCATCAAAAAAATAATGATAATAAATAAACCTTTGGTTGGAGAAATATGCTCCCTCCTTGGGACGACACCCCTGCTGATCCAGGAATCTTGATAAAGAAATTAGCTCCACAGGAGGGTTACCAGAAGTAGCTGGTGTGGGGATTGGTCTTGTGGCTGGGGGAGTGCAGAGTAAAAGAGCAAAACTGAAGATTCCCAGTGGAATTCCCTGATTCCTTTGTCCTTTTCATCCTGTCTGCCAGGCCAAAGGTGAGTTATAGGGCTTTTCTCTGGTGCCACCCTGACCCACCCCTGCACTCCTCCTCCACCACTAGCCCAGAACTCCTACTCTCACCTGAACCAGATTTAAAACAGCCTCCTTGCAGAGTTCACACCAGGTGTTGTCTCCAAGTCCCATCTTGGCTCCACCAGAGAGATAAAGAACAGGAATGCTATCAAGGGAGGGGATGGGATATGGAGTTCTGTTGACAGGAACTATGTGGAAATGTATCCCTCGTATCCTACAGTCTTGTCAATATTTCCATTTTATAAATAAAAATTACATAAATTTTAAAAAACTGAAAAAAAAGAATAGGGAAGCTTTCAAGGGAGGGGATTGGATACAGAGTTTTAAGGGTGGGTATTATGTGGAAATGTATCCCTCTTATCCTATAGTCTTGTCAGTATTTCCATTTTGTAAATAAAAACTTTTAAATGCTGTCGAAACAACTCTCGTGGGGATATAAGAAATTGTACACATGTGTCAACAGCTGTGCTATAAACCATGAACCTCCTATTAAAAAAGCAAATAAATTCCATCCGAGAAAAAACAAGAATGAATACATTCTTTCCATTCTAGAAATTGATTTTCCCTCAGCTCCATTAGCCAAGTAAGCTGTGTATTTCCAAATGTATAAAGACTCAAGGAGCTAACTCCAACTCACAAACCTCAGAATGAAAAATAGCAGAAAACAGGAAAATTAACGTAGAGAATAATAAGACCTTATTCAGTACATAAAAACAGTGTAATTAATAGCATTTCTCCTTATAAAAACAAAATAATCTATATACATATTCTAAAAATTCATCTTAGTAAGGTACATTTGAGATTATTTTGCAGTACAATTTCTCTGGAATACTATGAAATTTTCATTAAATTTTTAAATATCTTCACTTGATGTAAAGAAATTTCAGTATCTTAATGCTTTCTGTGACCACAGAACTTCAACAATAAAATAACTCAACACTGGGTTGAATGATAAAGAAATAGGGGATTGGGCAGTGGCAAGCCTGGTTATGTGCACATGTTACAATGCACAAGGACCAGGATTAAAGCACCTGGTCCCCACCTACAGCTCGGTCTCGTTCACTCTCTTTCACTCCTTTCCTTCTTGGTTTATCTCTGTGTCCATCCAACAAATAATAAATAAATAACATATTACACACACACAAAGAAACACACTGTCCAAGAACTTATCTTTAACACGAGAATTTTAACTGCCGATATCCGTGACAAAGTGTTAAATCAAAAGTACAAAGATGAAGGAGTTCTAATCTCAACTTTATAACATAATCTCAACTCTATGTAAAATTTTTGGTTTTCCCTTTTCTCAATGGCAAGATTGTAGTGACTAGACAAAAGACGTGAATTATAAGGACCTAATAAATGTATATATCCTGTTATTGATCTATTGTAGACTCTGAAATATTCAAAAATTGGTCCAACTTGGTTTTTTTTGTTTGTTTGTTTTTTTAACTTTTTAAAAAAATTATCTCTATTTATTTACTGGATAGATATAGCCAGAAATTGAGAGGAAGGGAGAAAGAGAGAGATAGATAGATAGCTGCAGACCTGCTTCACCTCATGTGAAGCTTTCCCCCTGCAGGTAGGGTCTGGGGGACTGAGCCCAGGACCTTGCTCATTGTAACATATGAACTCAACCAGGTACACCACAACCTGGCCCCCAGTCTGACTTGCTTCCCCTCGATTTTTAAACAATATTACCTTAATTATTTATTTTATTATACATCAATAGACCTTTTGTTATTAACCAAAAAAAGGGAAAATAAAAACAACTATAGAGGAAGCTATTTGATTTTTATTGAGTTTATACATGTTTTTAAAGTTAAACATTATGGAAATACATAAGTAGCTTATCCTGATAGGAAATGAAAGTTTTAGCAGTGGAGGAAGAGAGGAAAAAAAAAAAAACACAGTATTTCTAACCATGCTCATGATGTTTCTTTTATTTAAATTATCTGTATTAAAAAAGGCATTGGCTGTATTCTTTGGCATGTGTTCAATTTTTTTTACTCACATTCCAAATGTTGCTTAAACTTCAACTCCTAGAACAATTTTGAATATTGTGAAACTCAAATGAAAAGTAGAGTAACCCCACTCAGATTTGCATTGTGTTAAGACTGTGTTTTACATTAAATTTTCTGAATTGGTTTCAGTTCTCATGGAATACTGCCAATTTGACAATTCTAGAAACCAGACATCTTCTGTTGATTCACAAGAAGAAAAATAAAAGAGAAGCAGCAGGGTAGAGAAATGCCAAATGTAAACAAGTGGCTTGGCCTTGCTCCAGGTGGCAAAGAATAATTTAATCATTATAATGCAGTTTGAGCCTTGCTTTAAATCTACACAAGAATATTAATTAAAGAGTTATATCTTATTGCATGTAAATATAACTACTGGAATTTGAAGATAGATTATGCTAACTAATTTAAATGCCTAAGTCCCTAAATACTCAGTACATTACAAAGATTGGCAGTCATAACTTTGATAGTTACCCAAATTATCATCCTTACAGAAAATCATGAATTTGTATGTCTCTGTTAAATACACACACACACACACACACACACACACACACACACACACACACACACAGCAAGCAGTGATGGGTTTGTTTTTACTATTACTTAAACATAGACTCTTTGTATTATATTATTCAGGGTTCTCCAAAGTAGAAGACCCAGTAAGCTGTATGTAACCAAAGAGAGATTTCATTTTAAGGAATTGAATTGGTTCATAAAATCGTGGAGGTAGGCAAGTCTGAAATCTTCAGGGCAGGCCTATTCAGAGAAATATGGATACAGAAGGCCCAAGTCTGAACACAATTTGGAGGGAAAATTCCCTATTGCTTGGTGACTTCACTCTAAAACATTCAGAAAACCACACACTGAACGAATGAGCCACTGACACAGTAGAAGGCAAAGTCTCACTCAAAGTTTACTGATGTAAAAGCAAATCACTTGTTTAAAAATATGTTCACGTGGGGGAGCAGGGCAATGGCACAGCGGGTTAAGCACACATGGCAAAAAACTCGAGGACCAGCATAAGAATCCCAGTTGGAGCCCCTGACCCCTCACGTGCAAAGGGTCCCTTCACAGGCAGAGAAGCAGGTCTGCAGGTGTCTGTCTTTCTCTCCCCGTCTTCCCCTCCTCTCTCAATTTCTCTTTGTCCTATACAACAACAATGACAGCAATAACAACAACAAGGATGATAAATGACAAAGGCAACAAAAGGGAAAAAATATATGTTCACAGGAACATTTAGGTTGAAGTTTAACCAATTATCTGAGCACCAGAGACTAGAATGTTGATACATAAAATTGACCATCAAGCAGGTGCCATTTTTTAATTAAAATATGTAGTGATTCAGGCAACCTAATGTACATAGTCATCAGTTAGAAGATGGTGGAGCTTTCATTTTTCATAAACTCATTTCATATGTAAAAAAATTAGTTTACTTTTTAGCCTGTAATAATTTGTACACATAAGGATGTGTGTAAACTGAGAGCACATTATATAAAGTGGTGTTCTTTTAATTGGTTCCCTTTATTTCCAGTATGTCTGACTGTATATAGATACCTTGCTCCAATCCTCAGCCAATCTGAACCTGATCTGAATTAGCAATTTCTATTATTATGCCTCTATATTTACAAATTTTCCTTGCAGTATTTTAATAAAATTTTGATAAACTCTCTATTCACATATTTTGACTTTGGATGAGTTCTCTCTTCTTGGGAGTTTTTTTTTTACTCTTTTTCATGCTAATGTACTCTAGGGTTTTATCCACAGCAAGTTTATAATCACCAAGTAATTAACTCTCTGTAATTGCTTTGGAAAAGGATTCTAGGCTGTTAGCTACACAGGTAAACACCAACCTATCACATGAACAAATTCTCATTACCAGTCTGTCTTTGGTGACTGTGTAATTCCAATATCATAGCAATGTAGATGATTGATTTAAGGTAAAAGAATGCAAATATTAATTAAGGAAGAAAGGAGTTATAGTTCAGCTTTCCTTTATCCTCCAGTGGTGCAGAGATGAGGTGCATATTGAAATATAGGGTACAATGACTAAATAATGACTTTTCCACCAAAAGATGCCATTAGATAGAATATTTGAATATAGGTCATTAAGATACTTTCAATAGGTGAATTTCTTCCAGAAGGAAAACATCTCTTTCAACTACTTCAAGAATTGTTATGAAACTTAATGAATGCCTTTCTAAACATTTCATACTCCAAACTAAATCTCCAAGATACTGGAGTGCTACTTAAAATATTGTGTGAGTGTGACACAGTGGGGAAAAAGTACCAAGACTAAAGTGTGTGGGGGCAGGTGGTGGCACACCTGGTTAAGCACACACATTACTGTGTGTGAAGACCCAGGTTCAAGCCCCTGGTCCCCACCTACAGGAGAAAGTTTCACAAGTGGTGAAGCAGGGCTACAGGAGTCTCTGTCTCTGTCTCTCTCTGTCTCTATTTCCTCCTCCCCTCTCAATTTCTGTCCCTATCCAATTATTATTAAAGAAAAAAAAAATACTTCCGTAATTGGGTGGTAGCGCACCGGGTTAAACATAGGTGGCACAAAGCGCAAGGACCTGCATAAGGATCCTGGTTCAAGCCCTCAGCTCCCCACCTGCAGGAGAGTCGCTTCACAAGCAATGAAGCAGGTTTGCAGGTGTCTTTCTCTCCTCTTCTCTGTCTCCCCCTCCTCTCTCCATTTCTCTCTGTCTATCCAACAACATCATCAACAACAACAATAATAACTACAACAATAAAACAACAAGGGCAACAAAGGGAATAAGTAAATAAATATTTAAGAAAAAAACTTTATTTATATAAAAAAGATTACAGTGTGAGCACTATTTGCATAATTTAATTTGTGCAATGTACATATGTTTATTATACTATATTTGTGCATGTGTATGTATACATGTAACATATGTGCATATATATGTATAGATGCAATATGTGCAACTGTATATTGTCTCATTTTCAGGGCTGGAGATGCAAGATACCTGAAAGATTACTCAGAAAGATGAGTTCTTAGTCTAACTGAGATACTAGGGGTGTCTTTTCCTAAACACGCACCACTATAGGAGTTTATCTTTTGTATTCAAGCCTCCTTAATATAGTCTAACTTCTGTAATGTCTTATAAATTATATACTATTAATAAATAATACTTGATAATATGCTCAACATAAAGCAAGAACATGAAGATAATAAAATGCATCATGACTAATTTCAAGAACTCTCATGTGATTATAAATGGCTATGAATTTAAAAGATGCTTGAGGAAAGATAATAAATAATCTAAGTAGGAAACATTTTAACATAAACCCTTTTGAGCATTTTAATGTTATATTAATGCCATTTCTGTGCTACATGAAAAATAAAGTCTCAAAATGAAATATTGCTTTCCCAGGATTAAAATGAAGTTATTAATAAATACTATTTATTAATAACCTACTTCTCAAGAATAAATACTATTACATAATTTCTTAAATATAAAACTTTTTATAACAATTTTTGTGAAAATATGAGTACATCTAAGTTGTTGTTGGTTTATTTTAGCATTTTAAAATACCTAATTGGAGCAATTTGATAAAATGTTCTGTGACAATCATTACTCTAAGTCCAAATGTGCTTGCATGTGAGGACTACTTTAAGCAGTAGTTTGACTTATGGTAGACATTTTTATAAATTGAAGTAGTGCTTATTTCTGAATTTTGCTTTAATGATAGGGTATTTAAATGGTATTCTTTCTTTAGCCCAATAGTTCAGAGTAGATATTTTTTAATAACACATCTAACAATGTACTGATAACAAACATCAATAATAAGTCACACAGCATAACAAAACAAAAATAATCCAATATAAAAAGTGAGCAGAAGATTTGAATAGATCATATTCTTTTTAAAATCTATTTATTAATTAAATAGAGAGGGAGGGAGAGAGAACCAGAGAGAACCAGAGCATCCCTCTGGTGCTGAGGCTCACACTGGGGACTTCTTATGCTTGAGAGTCTAGGGCTTTCTCCACTGCACCATCTCCCAGCTGCTGAACAGATAGTATTCTAAGGAAGATACACATACTACATATGGCTCACAAACATATAAAAATGCTCCACTTTTACATTAGAGAAGATAAAATTAAAACTACAATAAGATTCCACCTCATACCCATGCAATTGCCTCCATCAACAAAACAGGAAACAGCAAGTGTTAAAGATGTAGATAGACAGGAACTCTGTTATAGTGTTGGTGGGAATGCAAACTGGTGCAGCCACCATGGAGAAAAGAATGCACAGTCCTCAAAAGAAAGTAGAAATACATTATGAGTCAGCAATAACACTGGTAGGAATATAACCAAAGGGCACAAAACACTGATTAAAACGGACAACAGTACTACTATCACTACATTGCTACACTGTTCACAACATCCAAAGACTGGAAGTAACCTAAATGTCCATCAACAGACAATTATGTATAGAATTTACAGGACATATATTAAATAGAATACTACTCTAAAATAAAAAAGGATATCATGCCCTTCAGGATAACGTAGCTAGAACTGGAGGGAATGATACTTAGTAAATAAGGAGGTGAAAGGAAACAACTAGATAGCTTCACTCCTATATGGGATATAGGAAATTAAAACATAGGAATTAAACAAACAGCAAAAAAGTAACCAAACTGTCTCAGACTTTGTGAGAACTATAGTGGGGGGGGGGGGGGTTGGTACATAGAACTGTAGGGGTGAGTTAAGTGTGGAAACTATACCCCTGGGATCTTATAATCTTGTAAACCATTATTAAATCACTAATAAAAAATAAAAAAGTAAACGAAATTTGCATCAATTAGATTTGCTTTAAAGTTGCAGAGTAAGTTAAGACTGAAAAGTCTTTTTTAAAGAGAGGGTCAACTAAGTACACAAAGAGTTTTTCAGTATTCAGCTCATTTTAAATGTGTTTTCATAAACCAAGAGAGAAAAGTTTTTTAAAAGAAAACAATGTAATTTCCTTAGGGAACATGGGCACTTTTTCATTTTTCTTACTTTAGACCTGTTTTCCTTATAACATTTAAACTTATTTAAACTCTTTCTTGGGTAATAGCTATAAAAAACAAATATTAGTCAATTTTATAAGTAAGAAAACACAGAATTCCATCTTTTATTATCTGGCTTATTAATAAAAGTTTCTCATGGTTAATCAATTATACTTTTTAATTTTATATAGATATTTATGTATTTTATTTAAATCATGCTTAAAATATTTTATTTACAGTCATTCTTTCTATAACTTGATTCAATTCCTTTATCTCTCTAAGGCACTTGAGTTTTAGGATGTAATTCACTTTATCATATAGAAGTAAGTTTTATTTATTTATTTATTTGTTTATTTATCAACTTTCTGTTTCTTCTATTATCTATAAACTTTCATAACTCATTCTTTCAAGGTTTGATGAAATTTTACAATATATTTCAGTATCTTGTTAATAGGATGAGCCTGAAGCAAAGAAGATAAAATAATGGAAGACCAGACTGCACAACAATACAAGGAAACTCATTACTAAAACTCATAGAGACAAGGGAGCAAGAATAATGGAATTAAGGGGGTTTCCGGAAGATGGCGGCTGAGAACCTGCTAGTGGCTTGAGCTCTGATCACATCTTCTGGAAACGGTAGGATTTTCTGCCTTTAGTAGGCCAGTCAATAAGGGGTCCTAGCAGTGACACCAAGAAGGTGACTATAACTTAATTTGGGTTAAGAATTAGAGTAGAGGTGGTGCGGACTAGCGGGCGGGCTGCTCCAGACTTCCCAGGCTGCAGTAGGCAAGGCGGGTGCGCCGGGCATTGTCCTCAGCCAGGGAAGGCGGCTCCTCCGCCAGTTGCAGAGTGCTGCTGGGTGGCCGGCAGAGGACAGGGAGGGAGCACTGTAGCTCGGGGGCTTTCTCTTGGGAGTCTCCAGGGAACCACCGCAACCCTGAGAGCAGATCCAAGGACATCCCTGAGTACAGTTCTCATTGGATCGAAAGGACTTGGAGCTAGTTTTCATTTTTGAGAAATCCTTTAAAAAAGCTTCGGGGGGGGGGGGGTTTCCCGGAAGATGGTGGACTGAGAAGCTGCTAGTGGCTGAGCTCTGACCACATCTCCTGGAAACGGTAGGATTTTCTGCCTTTAGCAGGCCAGCCAATAGAGGTCCTAGCGGTGACACCAAGGAGGTGACTATAACTTAATTTGGGTTAAGAATTAGAGTAGGGAAAAAAAGGGGAAAAAAATTTTTTCTTCCTTTTAATTTTCAAGCATACCTCCTTACAAGCCCCCCCCACCCCCATAACCAGTCCCTGGGGACCAGATCCTAGCAGGGGAGGGGAGCTCCTTTACTTTACCAAATTCCTGCCCCACCAGGGACTATCGTTAATTCTAAGTCTATACCCTTCTGAAACCCCTGGCCTTTTTTCTTTCTAAGTAGCCAACCCCCCCAACCTCACCCCGCATAGCTAATTAAATAATTAAAAATAAATACAAAAAAAAAAACCTCTTTCCTTTCACTGCCCTTTTATGACTGTTCTTTTTCTTATCTTTTTCTTTTTTCTCTCTCTCTCTTTTTTTTCTTTTTCTCATTCTTGTCATCCCTTCTTCCTTAATCCTACAGCTTCCAAAATCACAGCCCCCAGCCTCCACACCACAGTGTGCTTTTTTGAATTCACTGATACACATTTGGGAATTTCCTTTCACTACTCTTTAATTACAGGTCTTTTTCTTATCTTTTCCCTTTTCTCTCTCTCTCGTCTCTCTATCTCTCATCTTTTTTTAAATCTTGTCATACACTTCTTCCTTCTTCTTTGCCTTTCTGAATTTGAGAATTATTTTGGGGAAGAAATCTGACTCAGAGTGGACTCTCTATGTGTGTATCTCTGCTCTAGTTCCCTTTCCCCTCTTGTTACCCCTAGAATATACAGTGGATAGTAGATTTGCATAACTGTCTATTCTTGCTATCCTTTCTTTCTTTTCTCTTTCTTCACTGGGATTTGGTTACTATTTTATCACGGATTGGAGAACGTGTTTGGCTAACTGGTAATGATTAAACTAATTCAATACTTGCTTCAGTTGCTACTGAAATTAATGAGGTTGGTGAGTGCAATTGTCATAAAGGTATTTAGTACAGTGTTACTTGTACTCAAGACACAACAACTGAGGAACAACAGAGCATAAAAAAAAAGAAACACATAAATCAAAAAAATGGGTAGATCAAAAACAAATAAAACTGCTACTCCAATGAATGAAGACAAGAGCCCAGAAGAAACTACAAATCAGCCAGAAGTAACCATATATAATAAAAGTATGAAAGCAACAATAAACTTATTAACCACAGAAATGAAAACAACATTGGAGGAAAGGAATGGCAGTATTAGGGAAACAACAGTTGAGACCCCCAAGGAAAATGGATTATCTTGAGGCAATTAGAGAACTGAAAGCTGAAATAGCTGTAATGAAGAAATAAGCTGAGGCAAGGGAAAGCAGACTAACAGAAGCAGAAAACAGAATTAGTCAGACAGAGGATAAGCTAGAGGAAACGAAGAAAGAGGTGAAAGAGCTTAAAAAGAGATTGAGAGACACTGAAAACAACAACAGAGACATATTGGATGATCTCAAAAGAAGTAACATTCGTATAATTGGCCTGCCAGAGGAAGAAAGAGAGGAAGGGGAAGCAAACATTCTAGAGGAAATAATAGAAGAAAACTTCCCAGACCTGAATAACAGAAAGGACATCAAGATTCAAGAGGCCCAGAGAGTACCAAACAGAATCAACCCAAACATGAAGACACCAAGACACATCATAGTCACAATGAGAAGAAGTAAGGATAAAGAAAGGATCCTAAAGGCTGCAAGAGAGAAACAAAAAGTCAGATACAAGGGAAAACCCATAAGATTATCTGCAGACTTCTCCACTCAAACTCTAAAAGCCAGAAGGGATTGGCAAGATATCTATCGAGCCCTGAATGAAAAAGGGTTTCAACCAAGGATAATATATCCTGCTAATCTTTCATTCAAACTAGATGGAGGGATCAAAACCTTCTTAGATAAACAACAGTTAAAGGAGGCAACCATCACCAAGCCGGCCCTGAAAGAGGTTCTAAAAGACCTCTTATAAACAAGAACATCACTATAATACTTGCAATATATCAGAGCAAACAAATTTTTTTTGAACAATGGCACTACAATACATTAAATCCATAATATCAATAAATGTCAATGGCTTAAACTCACCCATCAAAAGGCACAGGGTGGGGGGATGGATCAGAAAACATAACCCAACCATATGCTGCTTGCAAGAATCCCATCTGTCACAACAAGATAAACACAGACTTAAAGTGAAAGGATAGAAAACTATCATACAGGCTAACAGACCACAAAAAAAGGGCAGGAACAGCCATTCTCATCTCAGACACGACAGATTTTAAATTAAATAAAGTAATAAAAGATAGGCAAGGACATTACATAATGATTAGAGGATCAATCAGCCAAGAAGACTTAACAATTATTAACATCTATGCACCCAATGAGGGACCATCTAAATACATTAAGCACCTACTGAAAGAATTTCAAAAGTACATCAATAGTAATACAATAATAGTGGGAGACTTCAATACCCCACTCTCACACGTAGACAGATCAACAAAGAAGAGAACCAATAAAGATACAAGAGAACTGAATGAAGTGATTGACAGACTAGACCTCTTGGACATTTTCAGACTCCTCCACCCCCAAAAACTGGAATACACCTTCTTTTCAAATCCACATAACACATACTCAAGGATAGACCACATGTTAGGCCACAAAGACAGCATCAAAAAATTCAAGAGCATTGAAATCATCCCAAGTATCTTCTCAGACCACAGTGGAGTAAAACTAACATTTAACAACAAACAGAAAATTATTAAAAAACACAGAATTTGGAAACTAAACAACATGCTCCTTAATAACCACTGGGTCAGAGACTCACTCAGGCAGGAAATTCAAATGTTCCTGGAAACTAATGAAAATGAAGACACAACCTATCAAAATATTTGGGACACAGCTAAAGCACTACTGAGAGGGAAACTTATAGCCATACAATCACATATTAAACACCAAGAAGAAGCTCAAATGAATGACCTTAATGCACACCTCAAGGACTTAGAGGAAGAGGAACAAAGAAATCCTAAAGCAACCAGAAGGACAGAAATCACTAAAGTTAGAGCAGAAATAAACAACATCGAAAATAAAAGAACCATACAAAAGATCAATGAAGCCAAATGTTGGTTCTTTGAAAGATTAAACAAAATTGACAAACCCCTAGCCAGACTCACCAAACAAAAAAGAGAGAAGACTCAAATTCATAGAATTGTAAACTGTTGTTTTCGACCGGTTATGTTGTTTTCGCCGGGCTAGCTTCACGGGTGGGTAACAGACAACCAGGGACTCATGGCTGGGTTGTACGCAGTATCTCTTTATTCATGCAGGACACAGCACAATCTAAGACGAGCTAAGCTAAATTCAAGGTACAGTACTGTAAAACTCACAATGCTGTCTTTATATATACTTGCCAAGTAAGGTGGAAACAGGATGTGACATAGAGAGGGTGGAGAGAAAAGTGACTGGTGAAAATCAGAGTGTGACAAAGAGGGGCAGATTAGGCACGAATCCTATCACTGAACCACAAATGCCCTGGAGGGAGGGTGGAACTTGTTAACAGTGGTTATGTAAATAGAATGAAGTAGTTATGTAAATAGAATAGTGTTAAGCAGGGGGGATTTAAACCAAATGAAACAGAAAGGGTCTCATGCATACCAACAATTCCCCCTTTCTTTTTAACTAATGGCCATTGTGGGGTGAACAGAAACGTATGTCGTACAGGCGTTTTCAAAAGAACTGGCATAAGACATGGAAAACAAAATAGGCAAGCAGCAATAACCAATGTGATGTCAAGGGGAGCTTTTCTTGCCTCAAAGGGCAAGGCCTAGCAGAAGAAAGGGCATTTCTTGCCTCTGGGAATGCTTCATGCCTCTGGGGGCATCTCTTGCCTCAAAGGGCGTTTCCTGCCTCTGTGGGCATCTCTTGCCTCTTGGGGCGCTTCATGCCTCTGTGGGCATAACCTAATAAGGAGGGGGAGTTTTCTACCTCTGGGGAAGAGCCTGCAGGCGAGGGGACATGGTCTATAAAGTCTCAAGGCAATTGGCTGAAGTTAGTCTTTGAGAAACACAGCAGCGTGTACCAGTAAGTCTGATGGAGGTGTCAGTCCAAAGTAGCTGACCACAGAAGAAAATGCCAAGGGATGAAACGCTGTACGTCTGTCTTGATGGGGAATGTCGGCCACCAGAATTCTGCGTTTCTGTAGAGAGTGAGCTTTGGAGTCTGTGAATCTGTTTCTTCAGGTCGTGCCAGGTCTCATCATTGGTTTCTGGGGGTGTGTTGTAATCATTCCATCTTGGCGATGTCAGAGAACAGGGGTCCAAATGAATTTCTGGGAATTCCATTTGAGTAGATGCTTTTTCATGTGAAGACTTGACAGCTGAAATTCACTTACTTGTCAAACAAAACTTGTAGCAGATTAGAAGTTTACTATAATTGATAACTCCATTAAAATTGGAAGTCCTTTCTAGTATGATTTTAAGGTTGTTTAAACAGTTTAAACTCAATAAAATGTGGAAAGGTAAACAGAAGAACCACAGTTAAAAGCCTCAGGCATGAGAATAATTAACATAATCATTGCACTATCTGCCCCACCCATAACTTATACAGTTTTCAGGATTAAACGTTTCAGATTAATGTCAAGACGTAAAAGAGAAATCATAGGAGGGAAAAAACAATTTTTGGATTGTTTCTGGATGTCTCTAGAAATCATGGCTGCGTCCAGCATTTTTTTTTTAAGTCAATGTCAAACAAAAATTCAGTCATTCAAATCATTCTCTTATGAAACGCAACTTGAACTAGATTATCAAGATCTCACCATGTAGGATTAAGAGTCCCCGGAGGGCGACCTAGTCCAAAAAGCTCCTCGAAATTCCATTTAGGGTGCTTCTGACTGTTCCTGCTGGATTGCTTCAGGCACCTATTTTTAAAAAGCGTCTTCCCATCGAAGAAAGAATCCAATCAGGAGAGTAGAACTAACCACGTGTCTCCATACTTGGGAACTGCCAGGGTACTTGAGAATGTTCTTCAAATTAGAGTAGTCCTTCTCCATGGGAAACATTCGAGAAGAAGTCCAGAAACTCCCAGGGGAAATCCCCATGCATGTCCCAAGGTCTACGATCACGGTCATAAAGAACCAAATTGTCGCCTGGAGCAAAATGTAGTCCTTTTCCTCAGGAAACATGGGAGAGGGAATCCAGAAAGTCCAAGGAGAAATCTCCGTGCATCTCCCAAGCTCTATGATCCCCGTCATAAGAAACCAAAGTTCCCGGTCAGGGAACCGAAGTGTGGCCCAGAGTAAAATGTTCCAGAGACAGAGAAACTGTCTCATAATGAAACAGTAGAGGCTTTGGCAAACCTCTTCATAAGTAGAAAGGCAACCCATGATGGATGGGTAGCCAAGTTTACTTATCTGGACGATGGGTGGGTTAGGTCCCACGTTGATGCCAGTCCATGTTTCAGGGCTTATTTCAGTCCCTGTTCAGGCGCCATACGTTGTTTTCGAAGGGTTATGTTGTTTTCACCGGGCTAGCTTCATGGGCGGGTAACAGACAACCAGGGACTCATGGCTGGGTTGTACGCAGTATCTCTTTATTCATGCAGGACACAGCACAATCTAAGACGAGCTAAGCTAAATTCAAGGTACAGTACTGTAAAACTCACAATGCTGTCTTTATATATACTTGCCAAGTAAGGTGGAGACAGGATGTGACATAGAGAGGGTGGAGAGAAAAGTGACTGGTGAAAATCAGAGTGTGACAAAGAGGGGGCAGATTAGGCGCGAATCCTATCACTGAACCACAAATGCCCTGGAGGGAGGGTGGAACTTGTTAACAGTGGTTATGTAAATAGAATGAAGTGGTTATGTAAATAGAATAGTGTTAAGCAGGGGGGATTTAAACCAAATGAAACAGAAAGGGTCTCATGCATACCAACAGTAAACGATGGAGGAGATATCACAACTGACAGCCACAGAAATCCAGAGAATCCTGCGAAACTTCTATGAAGAACTATATGCCACCAAGCTAGAGAATCTGGAAGAAATGGAACAATTCCTAGAAACATATGCACTTCCAAAACTGAACCAAGAAGAACTACAAAATCTAAATGCACCAATCACAGACAAAGAAATTGAAACCGTTATTAAGAATCTCCCCAACAACAAAAGTCCTGGACCAGATGGCTTCACAAATTCTACAAAACTTTCAGGAAACAGTTAATAGCCATACTTCTTAAGCTATTCCATAAAATAGAAGAAATAGGAAAACTCCCTTCCACCTTCTATGAAGCCAACATCACCCTGATACCAAAACCTAACAGGGACAGAACAAAAAAGGAAAACTACAGACCAATATCTCTGATGACCATAGATGCCAAAATATTAAACAAGATCTTGGCCAACCAGATACAGCAACATATCAAAAAGATTGTTCATCACGAACAAGTGGGATTCATCCCAGGAATGCAAGGCTGGTTCAACATCCGTAAGTCAATCAATGTCATTCAGCACATCAATAAAAGCAAAGCCA
This sequence comes from Erinaceus europaeus, assembly GCF_950295315.1. Classification (NCBI taxonomy): domain Eukaryota; kingdom Metazoa; phylum Chordata; class Mammalia; order Eulipotyphla; family Erinaceidae; genus Erinaceus; species Erinaceus europaeus. The sequence continues at coordinate 99,249,484 of NC_080166.1, forward strand.
AAAACCACATGATTATCTCAATAGATGCAGAGAAAGCCTTTGACAAAATCCAACACCCATTCATGCTCAAAACTCTACAAAAAATGGGAGTAGATGGGAAATTCCTCAAGACAGTGAAGTCTATATAGAGCAAACCTACAGCCAACATCATACTCAATGGACAGAAGCTGAAAGCATTCCCCCTCAGATCAGGAACTAGACAGGGCTGTCCACTGTCACCGTTACTCTTCAACATAGTATTGGAAGTTCTTGCCATAGCAATCAGGCAAGAGAAAGAAATCAAAGGGATACAGATTGGAAGGGAAGAAGTCAAGCTCTCACTATTTGCAGATGATATGATAGTATACATAGAAAGACCTAAAGAATCCAGCAGAAAATTACTAGAAGTTATTAGGCAATATAGCAAGGTATCAGGCTACAAAATCAATGTACAAAAATCAGTGGCATTTCTTTATGCAAACACTAAATCTGAAGAAGAAGACATCCAGAAATCACTCCCATTTACTGTTTCAGCAAAATCAATCAAATACCTAGGAATAAAGTTGACCAAAGAAGTGAAAGACTTGTATGCTGAAAACCATGAGTCGCTACTCAAGGAAATAGAAACTGATACCAAGAAATGGAAAGATATCCCATGCTCATGGATGGGAAGAATAAATATCATCAAAATGAATATTCTCCCCAGAGCCATATACAAATTTAATGCAATACCCATCAAAGTTCCACCAAGCTTCTTTAAGAGAATAGAACAAACAGTACAATCATTTATCTGGAACCTGAGATCACCTAGAATTGCCAAAACCATCTTGAGGAAAAGAAACAGAAATGGAGGCATCACACTCCCAGACCTTAAACTATATTATAAAGGCATCATCATCAAAACAGCATGGTAATGGAACAAAAATAGGCACACAGACCAGTGGAACAGAATTGAAAGCCCAGAAATAAATCCCAACACCTATGGGCATCTAATCTTTGATAAGGGGGCCCAAAGGATTAAATGGAAAAAGGAGGCTGTTTTCAATAAATGGTGCTGGGAAAACTGGGTTGAAACATGCAGAAGAATGAAATTGAACCACTTTATCTCACCAGAAACAAAAATCAACTCCAAATGGATCAAAGACCTAGATGTCAGACCAGAAACAATCAAATACTTAGAGGAAAACATTGGTAAAACACTTTCCCACCTACACCGCAAGGACATCTTTGATGAATCAAACCCAATTGCAAGGAAGACTAAAGCAGAAACAAACCAATAGGACTACATCAAATTGAAAAGCTTCTGCACATCTAAAGAAACTATTAAACAAACAGAGACCCCTCACAGAATGGGAGAAGATCTTCACATGCCATTCATCAGACAAGAAACTAATCACCAAAATATATAAAGAGCTCAGCAAACTTAGCACCAAAAAAGCAAATGACCCCATCCAAAAATGGGCAGAGGATATGAACAAAAAATTCACCTCAGAGGAGATCCAAAAGGCTAACAAACATATGAAAAACTGCTCTAGGTCACTGATTGTCAGAGAAATGCAAATTAAGACAACACTAAGATACCACCTCACTCCTGTAAGAATGGCATACATCAAAAAGGACAGCAGCAACAAATGCTGGAGAGGATGTGGGGACAGAGGAAACCTTTTACATTGCTGGTGGGAATGTAAATTGGTACAGCCTCTGTGGAGAGCAGTCTGGAAAACTCTCAGAAGGCTAGACATGGACCTTCCATATGATCCAGTAATTCCTCTCCTGGGGTTATACCCCAAGGACTCCATAACACCCAACCAAAAAGAGGTGTGTACTCCTATGTTCATAGCAGCACAATTCATAATAGATAAAACCTGGAAGCAACCCAGGTGCCCAACAACAGATGAATGGCTGAGAAAGCTGTGGTATATATACTCAATGGAATACTATGCAGCTATCAAGAACAATGAACCCACCTTCTCTGACCCATCTTGGACAGAGCTAGAAGGTATTATGTTAAGTGAACTAAGTCAGAAAGATGAAGATGAGTATGGGATGATCCCACTCATCAATAGAAGTTGAGTAAGAAGATCTGAAAGGGAAACTAAAAGCAGGACCTGATCAAATTGTAAGTAGGGCACCAAAGTAAAAACCCTGTGGTGAGGAGTAGACATGCAGCTTCCTGGGCCAGTGGGGGGTGGGAGTGGGTGGGAGGGATGGGTCACAGTCTTTTGGTGGTGGGAATGGTGTTTATGTACACTCCTAGCAAAATGTAGACATATAAATCAGTAGTTAATTAATATGAGAGGAGGAAAATCAATTGTATGTCTCAAAGTTTCTCAAAACACAAACTGAATCTTTTTAATATATAGGCTGTGTAATTGATATGCGGACTCTCTCAAAAGCCTAGACCAAGTAGATTAGAAGCATACAATAGCACAGCTATATACAAGATACTGGATACTGTACAGAAAACCATAACAAAAGGAGTTTTCAAAGTTAACCCAATTACCAAATAATGTGATGATAACATTAACTATCGATTGTCTTTTTGAACCCTAAGACAGCAGGAACCTCACATCTCCACTAGAGAGTCTCTACTTCCTCCAGTACTGGAACCCTTGGATAGGGCCCACTTTCCCGTATGCGTCTCCCAATCCATACAAAATAATATTGCATCCACCGATCACAACCTAACCAACGCAACGATTGCCACCTCAACATGCTTCACCTCAGACTGTGTCCAGAGACTTCACGTGTGGAATGACAACCCTTCAGCTTCATTACTCGGGTGAGACCTTTCCTTTTATAGTACACTCTAATTTCATCTCAGGTGGTTCACTTTCTAACAAAGTCCCATAACCTAGATATACACCAGTTTCTGTGAGAGAGAGCTTATGTTCACACGTATCCATAAACTACTGCAAAATATATACCTGAAAGCAGAAGTACACTAGAGTTTGCAGTTCCAGATGCCACCAGGATGCTGGCCAGGCTTCCCTGGATTGAAGACCCCACCAATGTGTCCTGTAGCTCAGTTTCCCCAGAGACCCACCCTACTAGGGAAAGAGAGAGGCAGACTGGGAGTATGGACCGAGCAGTCAACGCCCATGTTCAGCGGGGAAGCAATTACAAAAGCCAGACCTTCTACCTTCTGCAACCCTCAATGACCCTGGATCCATGGTCCCAGAGGGATAGAGAATGGGAAAGCTATCAGGGGAGGGGGTGAGTTATGGAGATTGGGTGGTGGGAATTGTGTGGAGTTGTACCCCTCCCACCTTATGGTTTTGTTAATTAATCCTTTCTTAAATAAAAAAAAGAACAATGGAATTAAACATTACATAAAAAGGATAAAACTGAAGGTTTGATGAAACATTGCCATATTTTTCATGTCCTTTTCAATGTTAAATATATTTATCTTATATACAATTACTTTGACAAATGTTTATTTAAATTAATAAAAGAAGAGCTTCTACACAGCCAAATAAACCATCACACAAAGAGACCCCTCACAGAATGGGAGATGATCTTCACATGCCATACATCATACAAGAGACCAATAACCAAAATATATAAAGAGCTCAGCAAACTTAGCACCAAAAAAGCAAATGACCCCATCCAAAAATGGGCAGAGGATATGAACAAAACATTCACTACAGAGGAGATCCAAAAGGCTAACAAACATATGAAAAACTGCTCTAGGTCACTGATTGTCAGAGAAATGCAAATTAAGACAACACTAAGATACCACCTCACTCCTGTAAGAATGGCATACATCAAAAAGGACAGCAGCAACAAATGCTGGAGAGGTTATGGGGACATAGGAACTCTCCTACACTCCTGAAGGGGATGTAAGTTGACCCAACCACTGTAGAGAGTAGTCTGGAGAATCCTCACAAGGCTTGAAATAGGCCTCCCATCTGACCCAGTAATTTCTCTCCTAGGGATATAGCTGAAGGACTTCATAACACCCAACCAAAAAGGTATGTGAACACCTATGTTCATAACAGCATAATTCATAATAGCTAAAACCTGGAAACAAACCAGGTGTCAAAAAAACAGATGAATGGCTGAGAAAGCTGTGGTATATATACAAAATGGAATACTACACAGCTAGCTAGTAAGAACAATGAACCCACCTTCTCTGACCCATCTTGGACAGAGCTAAAAGGAATTATGTTAAGTGAGCTAAGTCAGAAAGACAAAGATGAGTATGGGATGATCCCACTCATAAACAGCACTGAGAAAGAAGAACAGAAATGGAAACTCAAAGCATAATCAGATGGAGTATGGAGTAGGACACCAAAGTAAAAATCTCTGGGTGGAGGGTGAGGGTAGACATTCAGCTTCACTGGGGGCGGGGGGAGGTAAGGAGGAGGAGAAACACAGACCATTGGTGGTGAGAAAGGTGTTATTATATACTCCTATTAACTTATAGTCTCATAAATCACTATTTAATTAATATGAGGGGGAAAATGGATCGAATGTCTCAAACTTTTTGATGCATAGACCATAGCTCTGAGTATATGTTCCTTCAATCTAAGTATTTAAAAGACCAATTGGTAATCAGATTGAATTTTAACAGTGGGCTCAAATTGTTAATACATTTCTAATAATGACATGTTCTTTGAAATATTGAATCTCCTAAAAGCCTAGACCAGGGAGAATAGAACCAACTGGTTGTGTTACTTTATAAGATACAGCTATATGCAAATAGCATAAAAGGACATAAATTATGATGAGGTCTTGTATGACACAGCAATCCTTCTGAGAACAGACGAGATCAGGCATGTTCAGGGTAGTATGGCAGTAGACATGATAAAGCAATCCTAACTATGGGATTTTAAAGTTAACCCAGTTGCCAAATAATTTGGTTATAGCAATAACTATCTATTGCCTTCTTAAACCCTAAGACAGCAGGAACCTTCCCCTTTCTCTATAAAGCCCATATTTCTCCCAGTCCTGGAATCTCTAGGGTGGGGCTCACTTTCCTGAATGCTTCTCTAAAGTCATACCAACTGATACTGCATCTGCTAACCCCAAACTAAGCAATGCAACCAGTACCACCTCTGCATATTTCACTTCTGACTGTGTCCAGAGACATCAGGCATGGAATGTCAACCCTTCAGCTCTACTAAGGTCTTTCCTAGCTCATAAGACTCCTTAATTGCTTTTTGGGTGGCACACTTCTTAACAAAACCTAAATATAGACCAGGGCCCATGAGATAGGGCATATGTACATGTATCCATAAGTTAGGGGAAATATCTACCTTAAAGCAAAATTGCACAATAGTCTGCAGAGTCAGTATATGCAGCAAGCAAGTAGAAAGACCTATAAAGACACCTTAAAGAACCTAATGAAATAGTTTCTACTTAGACCTAGATACCCTTCTCACCTACTTCCTATTACACTTAACTCAGTCACTCCAAAGCTAACCTAATCAAAGTAAGGACTGCAAAAGCTGAATAAGGGCAAGAGACTGGCATACTTTAATGATGATTCTTTAGTCACTATCAGCCACCCCATCATCTGGGGCCCTAGTTAGGGAGTCCTGGGGTTCCAACACAAACACGGTGAGTGTAGACATCAAATAGATCCCTCTAACCATTACTGTGTGGAAAGGACCCACTGTGAAGTCCAGACCATTATCTCCATGAGAGTCTGAGCAGGTTGACCCCAAGGGGCGGTAGGCAGGTCCCTCCTGACCGTGTGAATTTATGATGGATGGTCTTTTTCAGACTGGGAACTTTCCTGCACATGATTCCTCATTCCCTTTGAACTAAGGAAATGAATTTCTGTGTATGACCAACCAAAACCCACTGCAAATATCCTGGCTTTGTTCAACTGCCCTCTTCCCCCTGCCCCGGAGGTGCTTGTAATTCACCCTTAGGGAAAAAAAGCTTACCTGTGTAAGTTCATGACCAGATCCTATATGGTAACTTCCCAGCTAAGATCAAACACCTGACAAGTCAAGATTTAACTCTGCATAGTGTATGGCTTAATAATTATCTTAATTTCTCTCAAACCTTTTGGGTAGATCTATCTGCTTGTGTCCCCCAATAAACGAGTCGCCCATGAGGCTTCTCCCTGAGCAGGTTGTCTGTGTTTCCTTCCTCTTCACAGCACTCTCCCTCATCACCAGGGTCTCCCTGGAGCCCCAGGGGCTGCCCCAGTCTCTGCCACCAGTGGCCAGGGAAGCAGAGAGCCCCGGGATGACCTGCACATTATCACTGGTCATCTCCATCAGGAACAACATAATGGATCCCTTTGGGGGCCCCCTATAGGACCTTGCCTCAGTGTGGATCAATTGATGGGGGTTACAGTCAACAACATTTATACACCTTTCCCATATTTGGGAACTACTCTCTTCCCTGATCCAGCTTTGTAATCCTTTTTCCAGCTATGACATCATCTCCCCAAACAATAACCTGGATCCACCAGCATATTAGCTGTCTGGCTCAGGCAAAAACTAGTAAAGTCATGAGCCCTTGGGAATATTCCTAAAAGAGACCTACTAGCTTTTTTCAAAACAGAGACCTCAAATCTTCATCTACAATATTCTTGCCTTTAGGTTCATGATTAGTCAACAATATGTTCTGCTTTATATCTTAACTTTTTCAGCCACCATACTGTGATGCCAACCTGCCTTCCCTGGGCAAATGACCCCACCAATGCGTCCTGAAGCCTCGCCTCCCCAGAGCTCTGCCCCATTAGTGAAAGAGAGAGACAGGCTGGGAGTATGGATCAACCTGCCAATGCCCATGTTCAGTGGGGAAGCAATTACAGAAGCCAGACTTTCTACCTTCTGTACCCCATAATGATCTTGCACCCCATAGTCCCAGAAAGATAAAGAATAGGGAAGCTATCAGGGGAGGAGATTTGATAAGAAGTTCTGTGGGTGGGAACTGTGTGAAAATGTACTCTTCTTATTCTATGGTCTTGTCAATATTTCCATTTTATAAATACAAATAAAAAATAGATAAAGCAGTGGGGCCTTAAGTGCACATAGTACAAAGCACAAGGACCTATGCAAGGATTCTAGTTTAAGTTCCCAGCTCCCCACCTACAGGAGGGTCACTTCAGGTCTGCAAGTATCTTTCTCTCCCCCTCTATCTTCGTCTCCTCTCTCAATTTCTCTCTTTCCTATCCAATTAAGAGAATAAAAAGATAGAAATAATGACCTCCAGGAGGAGTGGATTTGTAGTGCAGGCACTGAGGCCCAGTGATAATCCTGGAGGAAAAAATAAGAAAAATAAAAGAGAAAGATGAAATTGTTTAAAAAATATTTGTTAAAGACAGAAACAGCAAAAATTGTGTTTTTACCTGGTGTTTATTTTGTGAACTTAAAAAAAAGAAGAGTTGTTTCACAACTAGACTGATAATCCACATACACATGTAGCACAAATAAAGTTAAAAATCAGGAAGACGCAGTAGGGCAGTAGTGCCCCCATCCCCAGTGTGTGAGTTTACAGAAATGTGGGGAAGAGCCTTTAACATCAATGGATAAAGTTAGGAATGAGTGATCATATAATTATTATTTTATGTATTCTTAGATCTACTTCTTTCATTTTAATTTTTTAATATTTATCTATTTTCCCCTTTTGTTGACCTTGTTATTTTTCATTGTTGTTGTAGTTATTATTGTTGTGTTGATGTCATATTTGTTAGATAGGACAGAGAGAAATGAAGAGAGGAATGGAAGACAGAGAGGGGGAGAGAAAGATAGACACCTTCAGACCTGCTTCACCATTTGTGAAGTGACTCCCCTGAAGGTGGGAAGCCGGGGGCTCAAACTGGGATGCTTATTCTGGTCCTTGCACTTTGTGCCACATGCGCTTAACCCTCTGCGCTACCACCCGACTCCCTAGATCTACTTCTATATAGTCTAAGATATATGATATAGCTCTTCCCAATGTCCATCTCATATGTTTCACATATAGGTCACAAGTTAAAAAAAAAAAAAAAAACTTTCCCATAGTAAGATTCAAGATGCAAGATTAACCGACTGAGACTCTTATTCTACTGCCTGGCAAAAAGAGACACCCCCTGTCTCTCTAAGAGAGAGAGATCATTACTCATCAAATATTAATTCAGCAAAGTCTGTGTCAAAAAGCATCCTAATTTTTAAGGACACAGTAATGAAAAAAATAAAAACCCTATTCTAAGATTTTCATTCTCACTTTTCAAAAAACATGTCAATGCTATTCAGAAAAAGAGGAATATAAATGGTAATTAGAATGGCAGTGAGGCCTGGGGAGGTGACTCAGTGTTAGAGCACTTTTTCTCTCAACTGCTAGGCTCTGGGTTTGATATCCAACACAATATAGGGGCAGCAAGAAAAAATCCACAGATGTAGGGTCAATGCACTGCTCTTTTTTCCTCTTCTTCTCTGTCACTTTTGCATTCTAAAAATTAGAAAATGTTGAACCAATTAGTTGATTCAGTGGTTGTGCTTATGAATGAGGCTATGGGGTGAATTCTCTGCATAGCATCAAAATGAATAAATAATAGGGGTCCGGTGTGTGAAGGTGGGAAAGTGTTTCACTGTACTGTAAACCATTTACCCTCCAATAGTATGATAAAAGAAAAATGGGGTCAGAGAGATATCTCAGCATTAGAGTACTAGAACTAAATGCTTGAGGCCCCAGAGGTCCCAGGCTCAACTCTCTGACACCACCAAATACTAGAATTGGCCAATGCACTGATTTCTTTCTCTTGATAAATAAACAAATAAAAACATCTTGGAAATGGCACTCTAGTGGTGGTAATGGCCTGGACTGTATCCCACAACCTTGTCGATCATAATCAAATCACTAATAATTAAAAAGAAGTTGAAAAATAAGAAAACACAAAGCAGAACTTGGACTAGGTTTGGTATAATGCACCAAAGTAAAAGACTTGGTGTTGGGGGGAGGGTTCAGGTCCTGGAACATGATGGCAAAGGAGGACTTAGTGGGGGCTGAACTGTTACATGGAAAACTGAGAAATGTTACCCATGTACAAACTATTGTATTTTACTGTTGAATGTAAACCATTAAACCCCCAATGAGGAAATGTTAAGAAATCTTGTCAATCATTACTAAATCACTAATAATAAAAAAAAGAAGTTGAAAAATAAGAAAACACAAAGCACAAATTTGGACTGGGTTTGATGTATTGCACCAAAGTAAAGACTCTGGGCTGGAGGGGTGGGGATTTCAGATCCCAGAACATGATGGCAGAGAAGGACCTAGAGGGGTTGAATTGTGGAAAACAGAAATGTTACACATGTACAAACTACTTAATTTTACTATTGACTGTAAACCATTAATCCACCCAATAAAAAGTCTTAAAAACAGTTGGGGGTCAGGCAGTAGCACACTCAGGACTTGAACAAGGACCTGGGTTCCAGTCCCACCCCCTACTTCCCATGTGTGGGGGTGGGAGGGTACTTGACAAACAGTGAAGCAGGTCTTCAGGTGCCTCTCTTTCTCTCTCCCTCTCTATCTTCCCCTCCTGTCTCAATTTCTTTCTGTCTTAGCCAATAAAATGGGGGGGGGGGGGTGTTGGGAACATGTGTGAGCCTGATAGAGCTTAGGGAGAACCACCCCCATCTTTGGATGGAGGTCTGAGAAGATAACCTCTTGGTAAGTCTCTCTCAACCGAGGTGAGCATAAGGGGGGAAACTCAGACTTGGTTCTTTCCTTCTTGACTCTCAGGCCCACAGATACCCCAGTACTTCCCTCCATTAACTGCAGGCCACATGGCTGCAGATTCACTTATTCAAAGTCACCTTCTGATCACAGAAGAACACACCTTATCACACACTTCATCACACACCTCAGAGCCCAGACAAGAGAAATTCCAAACTATATGGCCTTTTGATATCCATCTTCTCTCTGTCTCACCCTATGGGTTTAACCCCTATGCTTCTCTCAAATACCTTTGGATAATTAAGTTGCTTGTGTTATGGAAAATAACTGTCTTGTATCTCATCAATTCCTGTCATACCAACCCCCTACCTTAGGGGCATGCTGACTGTTAAGAAACCTGTAATTTCTGTCATATTGCAACAATAATTACCTCCATTGCTTTTCTATTTAACTCATGTCCACTTTGCCAATGGACAGACTCTAGGATTCTGGGACTCAAGGACTCAGATTCTAGATTCACTCTAAGAGTCCCCTGGTGTCTTTTACTTCGTGTCACCCCTGTCGTGAGCGAGAAAGAACCAGCCCGTTACCTTTCCCCTGGAGGACACCCTGCCGGAGAAGGAGAGAGACACCCCGAAAGGGGGGGGAGAAAAAATGGCCACTAGGAGCAGTAGATTCAGGGTCCTGGCACAAAGGCCCAGCAATAATCATAAAACAAAAATGAAAATAAAACAAAAAAACCTATCAAATAATCCCATATTAGAATAACATACTAAAGGGAAATTAGACTATGACACAAGAGATTGCCAAAGGGAAGATTTTTTTTATTTATTTATTTTCCCTTTTGTTGCCATTGTTTTTATTGTTGTTGTAGTTATTATTGTTGTTGTTATTGATGTCATCGCCATTGTTGGATAGGACAGAGAGAAATGGAGAGAGAAGGGGAAGACAGAGGGGGAGAGAAAGATAGACACCTGCAGACCTGCTTCACTGCCTGTGAAGTGACTCCCCTGCAGGTGGGGAGCTGGGGGCTCGAACCAGGATCCTTATGCCGGTCCTTGCGCTTTGCACCACATGCGCTTAACCCACTGTGCTGCCGCCCAACTCCCAGGGAAGATTTTTGTTAAAAAGAATAAAGTTATGCAGCTATCAAGAACAATGAACCCACCTTCTCTGACCCATCTTGGACAGAGCTAGAAGGAATTATGTTAAGTGAACTAAGTCAGAAAGATAAAGATGAGTATGGGATGATCCCACTCATCAACAGAAGCTGACTTAGAAGATCTGAAAGGGAAACTAAAAGCAGGACCTGATCAAATTGTAAGTAGGGCACCAAAGTAAAAACCCAGTGGTGAGGGGTAGACATGTAGCTTCCTGGGCCAGTGGGGGGTGGGAGTGGGCGGGAGGGATGGGTCACAGTCCTTTGGTGGTGGGAATGGTGTTTATGTACACTCCTAGCAAAATGTAGACATATAAATCAGTAGTTAATTAATATGAGAGGGGGAAATCAATTGTATGTCTCAAAGTTTCTCAAAAGACAAACTGAATCTTTTTAAAATATAGGCTATGTATTTGATATGTGGACTCTCTCAAAAGCCTAGACCAAGTAGATTAGAAGCATCCAATAGCACAGCTATATACAAGATACTGGGTACTGTACAGCAAACCATAACAAAGGGACTTTTCAAAGTTAACCCAATTAACAAATAATGTGATGATAATATTAACTATTGATTGTCTTTTTGAACCCTAAGACAGCAGGAACCTCACATCTTCACTATAGAGCCCCTACTTCCTCCAGTCCTGGAACCCTTGGATAGGGCCCACTTTCCCGTATACAACTCCCAATCCAAACCAAATAATATTGCATCCGCCGATCACAACCTAACCAACGCAACGATTGCCATCTCAACATGCTTCACCTCAGACTGTATCCAGAGACTTCACGTGTGGAATGACAACCCTTCAGCTTCATTACTCGGGTGAGACCTTTCCTTTAATAGTACACTCTAATTTCATCTCAGGTAGTTCACTTTCTAACAAAGTCCCATAACCTAGATATACACCAGTTTCTGTGAGAGAGAGCTTATGTGCACACGTATCCATAAACTACTGCAAAATATATACCTGAAAGCAGGATTACACTAGAGTTTGCAGTGAGTACCTCCCTAACACTTCCTCTCCACTATTCCAAGCTTGGGATCCATGATTGCTCAACAATTTGTTTGGCTTCATATGTTAACTCTCTTTTCAATCACCAGGCTCCAGATGCCACCAGGATGCTGGCTAGGCTTCCCTGGATTGAAGACCCCACCAATGTGTCCTGGAGCTCAGCTTCCCCAGAGACACACCCTACTAGGGAAAGAGAGAGGCAGACTGGGGGTATGGACCGACCAGTCAACGCCCATGTTCAGCGGGGAAGCAACTACAGAAGCCAGACCTTCTACCTTCTGCAACCCTCAACGACCCTGGGTCCATGCTCCCAGAGGGATAGAGAATGGGAAAGCTACCATGGGAGGGAGTGGGTTATGGGGATTGGGTGGTGGGAATTGTGTGGAGTTGTACCCCTCCTACCTTATGCTTTTGTTCACTAATCCTTTCTTAAATAAAAAATTTAAAAAAAAAAAAAAAGAATAAAGTATTACATACAAATGAACCATGAAAATCCGTTCAAAATCTAAAACCAGTGGCTCTTTCATGAATTTCTTTTTTTTTTTTACACCAATAGAGACAAACAGCAAACACAATATGTGTTTCAGACAGAAGTAGTTCTATATAGAAAATCAGTGTGGGGGCCAATGTGGTGGTACACTGGGCTGAATATACACATTACCATGTACAAGGACCTCGGTTCAAGCCCCCACTCACCACCTGCAGGGGGGATGCTTCCCAAGTGGTAAAGCAAGCCCATGGGTATCTCTCTCCCTCTCTCCCTTCCCTTCCCCTCTCAATTTCTCGTAGTCCTATCAAATAAAATAGAAAGAAGAAAACAAGAAGAATAAGGAGAAGGAAGAGGAGGAGGAGGTAGAGAATGAGGAGAAAAAAATGCTGCTGAGAATAGTGCTGAGCCCACCAATAACCCTGGTAGCAATAAAAAACAAACCAACAAACAAACAAATAAATAATAAAAAAAGAAAGAAAGTCCGCACAGTCTAATATATTAGAAGGGGGACTCCACGTGCCTGTTTTCTGTTGAGGTGGTAGGTAAGAGGAGCCAAAAGACAGGAGGTCAGGCTGCACTGTGGGAGGCCACCCATAAATAGCTGCCTCTGAAAGTTGGCAGAACAGCCACAGATGTGAGAGAAGAAGTGAAAGGGGAGAGGGCTCAGTGGAAAACAAGCTCATTCAATGTGATTGTGACTTGTATGGGTCAGCAGAAATGAAACAGCCATTATTCAAACAAAAACCAAAGCAACTGTGAACCATATGCAGAAAGACAGAAACTAAAATGTTAAGGAAAACTTAATTTTCAAGTCACTGGAAGAGGACAATAAAGTAAAACTGTCAAAATAAAAGTATTTAGAAAGTTAGTTGGAAAAGGAAAACAAAAAGCTGTTTCTTCTCTTTCTCATTTTTAATTTTTATTCCTGACTTTCTCCTGCTTTTACTTTCCTCACCTTCTCTTGCTTCGGTGCTCATTTCCTTAATAGGAAATTCGATTTTTGTCTCCCAAGGGCCAAACATATATTATTTGTTGAACACCTCTACCTGTTATAGTCCATTGTTCCATTTAACCCTGCCACTCCTAAACTCATTTAACCCAGTACCCTCTTCTCTTTGATACTAACAAGCACCCAGTTACTGAGTTATCTGAGGTAACATCTCAGTATGAATTCTTCCCTTGTAAACCATAGCTTAAGTGTCAATGGCCATCAAGCTCTATCTCCAAACATCATCACCAGTCTTTTTTCTCAACATTCCTCATGGAAGGAGTTCTAACCCTTAACATGAAGCATCTGAATCACTGCAGCAGCTTTCTAACTTATTTTGCTGTCTTTTCACTGGACATCACTCATTCTCTGTTCTCCAAGAAGTTATTCTTAAAAAACACAAACATGGCTATTGTACTGTCATGGTAAAAAAAAAAAAAAAAAAAAAAAAAAACATGCTCTCCCAAATTCCTCAAATGAAATCTCCACCCTTTCACTTCCCCATCCCACCTGTTCCCCACTACTCTAACTCTATACTTTTTATATCCAGTCACAGTGAAGCTTCTTCCTCTACTACTTTTATAAACCATAAAATCATAGCCTTTGGGAGTCGGGCTGTAGCGCAGTGGGTTAAGCGCAGGTGGCGCAAAGCACAAGGACCGGCATAAGGATCCCGATTCGAACCCCGGCTCCCCACCTGCAGGGGAGTTGCTTCACAGGCGGTGAAGCAGGTCTGCAGGTATCTATCTTTCTCTCCTCCTCTCTGTCTTCCCCTCCTCTCTCCATTTCTCTCTGCCCTATCCAACAACAACAACAACAATAATAACTACAACAATAAAACAACAAGGGCAACAAAAGGGAATAAATAAAATAAATATTAAAAAAAAAAGATTTAAAAAAAATCATAGCCTTTATTACCAATAAACCTCTGCTCATCCCATTCCCTCTGCCCACAGGCTAGTTGCTCTGTTTCCACCTTTATTTATTCAGTCAGGCAGGCAGCCAGTCAACATACTCCTGGCAGGGGGGGGGGGGGACCAGAAAGAAAAAGTAAAAAGGTAAAGCAATGAGTTAAAAGTATTTATAAGCTGAGATGGCATTTTGAAGTAAACATAACAGAGGGGTATAGATATGGATCTCAAAGCCAAGAGCTAAAGAATGAAAAGCAGCTAAGACAAAAATGCAGAGGGCAGAGAGTAGCTCCCAAATATGAAGAAGGTATATAAATACCATTAACTGTAAACCCTATAGATATGAAATAGGGCTCATATATAATATGCCCTGATCCAGCTTTCTAGTCCTATTCTCAACTCTGACACCATCTTCCCAGGCAATACTTTTAGCTCATCTGCATGTTAGTATCAGGCTCAGACGAAAACTACTAAAGTCGGGAGTTGGGCGGTAGCACAGCGGGTTAAGCACACATGGCACAAAGCGCAAGGACCGGCTTAAGGATCCCGGTATGAGCCCCTGCTCCCCACCTGCAGGTGAGTCACTTCACAGGCGGTGAAGCACATCTGCAGGTGTCTGTCTTTCTCTCCCCATCTCTGTCTTCCCCTCCTATCTTGATTTCTCTCTGTCCTATCCAACAACAATGACAGCAGTAACAACAACAATAAACAAGGACAACAAAAGGGAATGAATTTTTAAAAAATACTAAAGTTATGGGTCCCTTGTAATATACCAAAAATAGACTTCCTAGCTTATTCCCATACAAATACCTTAGGTTCCATCTGCTCTATTCTTTCCTTTAGGTTTCTGATTATTAAACAATTTGCCCTGCTTTATATCTTACCATTTCTCAGCCACCAATTTGCAGATGCTACCATAATGCCATCCTGGTGGGCAGACAAGCTCACCAATATGTTCTGGAACCTCACCTCCCCAGAGCCCTACCTCACTAGGGAAAGGCAGAAACAGTCTGGGGGAATGGATCAATCTGCCAACATCCATGCATAGCAGAGAAGCAATTACAGAAGCCAGACCTCCACCTTCTGCACCCCATGAAGAATTTTGCTCCATACTCCCAGAGGAATAAAGGAATTTGGAAATTTCCAATGAAGGGGATGGGATACAGAACAATGGTGGTGGGAACTATGTGGAATTGTACACTTTTAATCCCACAATCTTGTCAATCATTATTAAATCACTAATAAAAATATTTTTTAATGGAGAGGGATTGGCGTGAAAGAGCACTGTGCAAAGAAGACCAGTCTAAAATGGAAAAGTAGGACTTGAATGTATGTGCAGTTAGAAATCTTTGGAGAACAGGGCAAGGGAATTATCCTGTATATTCAAACAAAGCAATGGGGGAAATGACAGAAATGATTTAATTATATTTTTGCTTTAAGTCAGTTAAATTGATCTATTTATACATACTGACTCTAGTACTGTCAAACCTGATCCAAAAATGAATGTCCAGTAATCCAAACAGAACCACATTTCTAGATCATTAGTTTCAACTCAAAACTGTGCCTTAACAATGCTACTTTATGAAAATACAGAGTATTATGAAATAATTTATGCAGATTAATTTGTATGTGGATTATAGAACCAGTGCATACTACAATTAAAAGTAAAATTAAGTTAAAAATATATGAACTATCAGGATAAAGCTCTAACAGTGTAAAGGTATAAAAAAAAAACTAACTGAAAAAAATGACTGTGTCATCCTTCCTAACGGAACTAATACAAGTAGAGAAATAATGAACCACTATTCAGAGAACATTACAGGACCTAGAAAAGTTGCCAGACCAGACTAATTTGATGGCCTTTTTTTTTATAGTAGAAGACTTGCTGGATGAAGAAAAGAATCAGAAGCATAAACCATATCTAACTAAAGTAAGATATTTGACACATAATAACCTATACAAGGATTTTAAATCAAGTTTGTTTGGACAGAAATACGATTAAAATGACCCAGAGCTAGATCAATGTATAAAAGTATAAAATATAATTAAGAATAGCCATTCATCTTCCTCAGTAGTTCTAACAAGCATTGCTCCACAAAGTTCTATTGTTGGTTTTAAATATCTTACTACAAATAATAAGAGGAAAGGAAAAAATTAATATTTTTATATTTTTATTTTTATTTATAAAAAGGAAACACTGAAAAAAACCATAGGATAATAGGGGTACAACTCCACATAATTCCCACTACAAGAACTCTATATCCCATCCCCTCCTCAATAGCTTTCCTATTCTTCTTTCTTTTTTATTTTTATTTATAAAAAGGAAACACTGACAAAACCATAGGATAAGAGGAGTACAACTTTTCACAATTCCCACCACCAGAACTCCGTATCCCATGCCATCCCCTGATAGCTTTCTTATTCTTTAACCCTTTGGGAGTATGGACACAAGGTCACTGTGGGATGCAGAAGATGGAAGGTCAGGCTTCAGTAATTGCTTCCTTGATGAACATGGGCGTTGACAGGTCGATCCATACTCCCAGCCTGTCTCTCTCTTTCCCTAGTGGGACAGAGCTCTGGGGAAGCAGAGCTCCAGGACACATTGGTGGGGTTGTCTGTCCAGGGATGTCTGGTCGACATCATACTAGCATCTGGAACCTGGTGAATGACAAAAGAGTTAACATACAAAGCCAAACAAATTGCTGACCAATCATGGACCTAAGGGCTGAAAAAGTGCAGATGAAGAGTTGGGGGGTGCCGGCGCTTGCGTGGGTTGGCTCTCAGCCAGAAAGGTAAACGACCAGTTCTCCCTTGCTGGCTCAAGGGCCCAATGATACAAACAAGAGACACCAGGGAGAATTGAAGCACTCTCATTTAATGGCAGATGGACATGGGCTTAAATAGAGATTTAGACAAAGAACATTTTTCAAATATGTCAGAAATTACAGGTTTCTTAAAGGTCAGCTTGCCCCTATGGTAGGGGGCTGGTATGACAGGAATTGATGAGATACATAAAGGTCAAGACAATTATTCTCCATGATGCAAACAACTTAATTATCCAAAGGTATTTGAGAGAAACATAGGGGTTAAACCAGCAGGGTGAAATAGAGAGAAGATAAACAGAGCATGGTAGTTATCAAATCTATAAGGAAATAGTTTGGAGTTTCACTGACTGATGTCAGAGAGGTGTTTGATGGAGTATTCTTTCTCTAGTGATCAAAAGTGAGGTGACTGTGTGAACTCTGGGTGACTATGTGAACTTTGAATGAACCTTAAGGCAGGCAGCCGTGTGGCCTGCAGTTAATGGGGAGAGGCAGTGAGGTCTCTGTGGGCTTGAGAGTCTGAAAAGGAAGAAGTGAGTTTGAGAGACTGTTTTTCCCCTTCGCTCATCTCAGTTGAGAGAGACTAACAAGGAGGTCTCTTTCCCAGACCTCCATCCAAGGATGGGGGAAGTTTTCCCTAAGCTCTATCAAGTTTACACATAGCACCACAGGGGGTACTCCATTTTGTAGGTAGCTGGTAGGTATATTTTAGTTATATTCCAAAGGGCCTATGGCTATACTAGTTGTTCTTTTTTTTTTTTTTTTCCTTTTTCTTTTGCCCCTGAGCCTGAAATCTGATATGTTGGTGGATCCAAGTTATTGTCTGGGGAGATGATGTCATGGCTGGAAAAGGAACAGAAAGCTGGATCAGGGAAGAGAGTAGCTCCCTAACATGGGAACGGTGTATAAATATTGCTGACTGTAAACCCCATCGATTTAATGTGATCAGGGGCCCATAATCAGCTTAGCAGCATATGTAACCTCTGCATCCCTTTAGATCTGAGCACACATTCTGTGGTCATAAGTAGGAACATTCCATGCTGCCCCAATATTGACCCATCTTCCTCAGGTGTAGCATAGAGTATGTTGTTCATCCTTCCTTTGGAGGATGGGACATTCTCTACCACTGTTGATCCAAGTTGAGGGCAAGGTCCTATGGGGGCCACAGAGGGGACTATTGTGTTGTTACTGGTCATAGAAATGACTGGTAACAATGGACAGAGGGATTTATTTGAGGTCTAGGCCCATCAAGCCTGTTTGGAAATCACAGGACTCCCCCAATTAGTGCCCCAGCTGATGGAATTACCTGATAGTGACTAAAGAGTCATTGCTAAAGTATGCCAGTCTCTTGCTCTTATTCAGCTTTTGCAGTCCTTGCTTTGCTAAGGTTAGCTTTGAAGTGAGTGAGAGAACTGTAATAGGAAGTAGGTGAGGAGGGTATCTAAGTCTAAGTGGACATTATTTCATTATGAACTTGATACTGACTCACTACAGACTATTATGTATTTTTCCTTTCAGGCATATATTTTGCCCTAATTTATAGATGAATGTGAACAAGTACTCTATCTTATGGGATCTGGTCTGTATCTAGGTTTTGGGACTTTGTTAGGAAGTGAACCTCCTGGGATGGAATTTAAGAATACCATGAAAGGAAAGGCCTCACCTGCGTAATAAGGGTGAAGGGTTGACATTCCATGCCTGACGTCTCTGGACACAGTCTGAAGTGAGGCATGCTGAGATGGTACTCGTTGCATTGATTAGGTTAGGATTGGAGGATACAATATCATTTGGTATGAATTGAGAGAAGCATGCAGGGAAGTGAGTCCCACCCCACAGGTTCCAGGACTGGGGGAAATACAGGCTCTATAGAGGAAGTGGGAGGTTGTTCTGTCTTAAGGTTTAAGAAGACAATAGATAGTTATTGCCATAATGACATTGTTTGGCAACTGGGTTAACTTTGAAATATTCCTTTGTTATGATCTGCTGTATCATACACACTTGTCTCAAGCGTGTCCCAGGGCTCTGTTCTGGCTCCTACGCTATTTAATATTTACATCAATGACCTTCCAGAAACTTCTTCAAGGAAGTTCATCTACGCTGATGACATCTGCTGTGCAACTCAGGCATCCAAGTTTGACATCCTCGAGGAAACACTCACGAAAGACATGTCTCTGATATCTGATTACTGTAAAAAATGGCGACTAATCCCTAGCACAAGCAAAAACGGTATCATCTGTTTTCCATCTACACCATGCCTCGGCCTTGTGTGAGCTTAATGTGCAGCTTGACGATACAAGAATCCAGCATGAAGCCCAGCCAGTCTATCTTGGCATTACTCTCGATCGCACCCTGTCATTTCACGAACATCTCATTAAAACTGCAGCAAAGGTGGGCACGAGGCATAACATCATTGCAAGACTGGCCAGCTCCTCATGGGGTGCGAGTGCTTCCACACTACGATCATCATCTCTGGCATTATGCTATTCCACTGCAGAATACTGTGCCCAGTATGGTTCCATAGCCCCCATGTCCACTTGGTCGATTCCAAATTATATTCCTCCATAAGGATAATTTCTGGAACCATCCATTCCACCCCGGTTCCATGGCTGCCAGTTCTTAGCAACATCGTCCCGCCAGATATTCGTCAGGATCTGGCATCATCTAAGTTCATTTCCCACGTCTACGCTTGACCGGACTTGCCAATATACGCGGATATCTTCGCCCACCCTGTCCAACGCTTGACGTCTCGTCATCCAATCTGGTCCCCTACGCCTACACTGAACTTCTCTGTTCCAGACTCTTGGAAACAGAGTTGGCAGTCAGCTGAGGTAAAGAACAAACACCTCATCACAGACCCTTGCAAGCGTCAACCCAGCTTTGACCTAGCATGTTATGATTGGGCTCTCCTCAATCGCTATCGAACAGGCCATGGCTGGTGCACCGCTATGTTCCATAGCTGGGGAGCCAGAGATGACCTGAACTGCCCCTGCAGCTACAGACAGACTATGACCCACACAGTCAATGACTGCCACCTCTCCAGATTCAAAGGAGGTCTCGAAACTTTACATCAGGCTCAACCTGACGCTGTTGACTGGCTACGGAAGAAGGGCAAATGCTAGAAGAAGAAGAATACACACCATCACAATATTTTATGTCCTTTGACATTATTTGTATATAGCTATGCCACCAGTTGTTTCTGTTCTCCCTGGACTAAGCTTTTAAGAGGGTTAACATATCAAAAACTCATCCTATGTATTAAAAAGACTCAATATGTGCTTTAAAAAGTTTGAGACATCCAATCAGTTTTCCACTCTCATATTACTTAGTGATTTATATGACTACAACTTAATAGGAGTGTACATAAACATCATTCCCACTACTAAAAGACTATGTCCCATATCCCCACACACACACCCCATGAAGCTGAACATCTACCCTCACCTCCACCCAGGGTTTTTACTTTGTTGCATTACTGAAAATTCAGATCCTGCTTTTAGTTTTCCTTTCAGTTATTCTTTCTCAAAATCTGTTTATGAGGTGAGATCATCCCATACTCCTCTTTATCTTTCTGACTTAGCTTACTTAACATAATTTCTTCTAGCTCCATCCAAGATGGGTCAGAGAAGGTGGGTTCATTGTTCTTAATAACTGCGTAGTATTCCATTGTGTATATATACCACAGCTTTCTCAGCCACTCATCTGTTGTTGGGCACCTGGGCTGCTTCCAGGTTTTAGCTCTTACGAATTGTGCTGCTATGAACATAGGTGTACACATATATTTTTGGTTGGTTGTTATGGGTATTGCATTAAATTTGTATATGGCTCTGGGGAGAATATTCATTTTGATGATATTTATACTTCCCATCCATGAGCATGGGATATCTTTCCATTTCTTGGTATCATTTTCTATTTCCTTGAGTAGCGACTCATGGTTTTCAGCATACAAGTCTTTCACTTCTTTGGTCAACTTTATTCCTAGGTATTTGATTGATTTTGCTGAAACAGTAAATGGGAGTGATTTCTTGATGTCTTCTTCTTCAGATTTAGTGTTTGCATAAAGAAATTCCACTGATTTTTGTACACTGATTTTTGTAGCCTGACATTTTGCTATATTGCCTAGTAACTTTCAGTAGCTTTCTGCTGGATTCTTTAGGTTTTTCTATGTATACTATCATATCATCTGCAAATAGTGAGAACTTGACTTCTTCCCTTCCAATCTGTATTCCTTTGATTTCTTTCTCTTGCCTGATTGCTATGGCAAGAACTTCCAATACTACGTTGAAGAGTAATGGTGATAGTGGAAATCCCTGTCTAGTCCCCGATCTGAGGGAGAATGCTTTCAGCTTCTGTCCATTGAGTATGTTTTGACTGTAGGTTTGCTATATATTGACTCCACTATCTTGAGGAATTTCCCATGTATTCCAATTTTTTGTAGTGTTTTGAGCATGAATGGGTGTTGGATTTTGTCAAAGGCTTTCTCTGCATCTATTAAGATAATCATGTGGTGTTTGGCTTTGCTTTTATTGATGTGGTGAATGACACTGATTGACTTAGATATGTTGAACCATCCTTTCATTCCTGAGATAAATCCCACTTGGTCCTGATGAACAATCTTTTTGATATACTCCTGTGTCCTTTTGGTCAGGATATTGTTTAATATTTTGGCATCTATGTCCATCAGAGATATTGGCCTGCAGTTTTCCTTTTTTGTGTGTCCCTATCTGCTTTTGGTATCAGGGTGATGTTGGCTTCATAGAAGGTGGAAGGAAGTGTTCCTGTTTCTTCGATCTTGTGGAAGATCTTTAGAAGTATAGGTATTAGTTGTTTCTTGAAGGTTTTATAGAATTTGTTTGTGAAGCCATCTGGTCCAGGACTTTTGTTGTTGGGAACATTTTTTTATTTCTATTTTTTATATTTATTTTCCCTTTGGTTGCCCTTGTTTTTCATTGTTGTAGTTATTGTTGATGTCATTGTTGTTAGATAGGACAGAGAGAAATGGAGAGAGGAGGGGAAGACAGAGACGGGGAGAGAAAGACACCTGCAGACCTGTTTCACCACCTGCGAAGTGACTCCCCTGCAGGTGGGGAGCCAAATGCTCGAACTGGGATCCTTAAGCCGGTACTTGCACTTTGTGCCACATGCACTTAACCCACTGTGCTACCACTAGACTGGGAAGATTCTTAATAACTGTTTCAATTTCTTTGTCTGTGATTGGTGCATTTAGGTTTTGTAGTTCTTCTTGGTTCAGTTTTGGAAGGAAACATGCTTTAGGAATTCTTCCATTTCTTCCAGATTCTCTAGCTTGTTGGTGTACAGTTCTTCATAGATGCTTCACATGATTTTCTGAATTTCTGTAGTGTCATTTGTGATATCTCCACTATTGTTTTCAATTCTATTTATTTGAGTCTTCTCCCTCTTTTTTTTTTCTTTTTAGTGTGTCTGGCTAGGGGTTTGTCAATCTTGTTTAATTTTTCAAAGAAAAATCTCTTTCTTCTCCTCCTCTTCTCTCTGTCCTGTCAGGAAATGTGAGGAGCCTCACAAAGCACCCTGCATTTTCCTGCCTGCAGGAGCCTGGCATTCCTTAAAACATTAAGCCAGTTTCCCCTGCTCAACCCTACATTCCTTATACAATAATCATTGTTTTTCCTGAAAGATCCTGACCCATTCTATTCCTTTGATCTATCTTCTTTCTACCCTCAAGACCCTCCCTGACTCCAGGGTATTATTAATCCCACCAGTTAAAATCCACGCAACAGTTGCTAAGGAAGTTCCTACCTTTCCAGCCTTTCTCTGCCTGTTCCCTAGCCATTTCCATTTCCAACTTGCCACTTTTGGGTCAGCCCTTTAAAAGCCATGGCTCTCTGATCAATAAAGAATTGCATTGCCTCACCGCCAAGTGTTTGGTTCCTGAGTCATCTCCCTTGAGTCGCTGAGAGAGTAGGAGCCCAGGCTGGCTCCAGTCAAGGTCTCTCGAACCCAGAGAGTATGCGCCTGGGAAGAGGCACCCCCATGCTAGCCCGGCACTGTCCTACCCAATAAAATGAAAAAACATGGCTGCCAAGAGCAGCAGATTCCTAGTCAGGGACCAAGCCCCAGCAATAATTCTGGATGAAAAAAATATATATATAAACCATAGCAGGATTCCTTTAGCCCAAGTTAAATGGGAACCCTTGTAGGGATTTAAGCAGAAAAAATAACATAATCTGATGTTTAACAGGTTCCCTACTCCCACCCACTGGTTACTATGCTGAGAACAAGAACTACTGGGTTATGGACAGAAACAAGAAGAGTCAGCATAGTGGAGTAAACTACTTTAAAAGTTAACAGGGATGGTCCAGGAGGTGGCACAGTGACTAAGGGACTAGATTCTCAAGCATGAGGTCCTGAGTTCAATCCCCAGCAGCACATGTACCAGAGTGATGTCTGGTTCTTTCTCTCTCCTATCATTTCTCATGAATAAATAAATAAAATATTTTTTAAAAGGTTAACGGGGACTTGGGTCAGTTTGGTATCAGTGAAAGGGCTGACAAGTAACAAGATTATATACTTAGACTTTACACATGTAAACAAATATACATATATAATCTAGAGTCCATGACACATGCTCTGATTGGTTATATAATGTATGATTACAGAATGAACCTAAGGTCTCCCTCCTGTTTTTTTTTAACATTACCCCCTTTCTTCTTTTAATAATTCACTTACAGATATATAATAGATTTCCAAAGTTTCTTGAGTATAGATTGAGAAAAAAACCTCCCTCTCATCTCTGATCTTCATTTCCCTTTCTCTACCCAGACACAATTAAAGTGATAAGAGTAATAGAATGTTGGTAGGTTTATTTCTCTGTTATCTTCAGTGTCTTTGCTCTATACTTCCAGAATCAACTGGGCTCAAGAACTGAGACTGCTTTCTAATTTATATACCCTTTCTTCATAGTTTTAACAAACAGGTGGCATTTTTAAATCCCTCCCTTTAGGGCTTATTTAATTCACCTTTGAAGATTTCTTTGTCTTACTATGATAGCAACAGAATGTGAAGAATGAGAAAGGACCAGAGCACTTTTCAGATGTATTATACAATGGTACTAGGGATTGAATTTGTGGCCCCTGAGGCCTCAGGCATGCAAGGTAGAATTTAAGCAGACTGAGCTATCTTCTCTGTCCCAGGGATTATTTTAAAACCATCATACTGAGTTTTATTTTCACTATCCTCAAAAATATTTTTTGAGCAAAGCTTGTCTGTCTTTGATTTCTCTTGACTTCAAGGATAATAAAACCTTGAAAAAAAGGATAGCTAATTTTACATTTTTCTTAATTATTTTTTTTAACATTTTCCCCTTCTACCCTTGTCTCAGGGCCCAGCAGGCTGGTATCAAAGTTAATCTAACAAATAACCAGCCTTGCAACTTTATTTAAGAATGTCCAAGAAGTTCCCAACAAAAAGCCCAATGAGCTTAGCATGGTTAGAACTATTTGTGCTACATTAAGTTTTATTCAGATATATTTAAAAGATTCAGTGAGGGGGGAAACGATGTCAATGCCTATTTGAGGAGAGTTTGGCTTGAGTAGATAGAGAAGCAAATTGTAAACTGCAGGGTTCTGTTTAAAAAGTGATTCATTGGGGGGGGGGGGTCATCCAGAAAAATAAGGGTTGGGATAGCAATTGGAATAAGCCCAGTGGTTAGTCTAACAAGAAGAGAAAAGAGAAATTGCCAGTGCTAAAACCTTGGTTACCCAGATAACTACAAGTAGGCAAATAGGAAACTGAATATTATAGAATTTTAGTTGGAGAGGGAGAAGCAGAGAGTTACTATTACTGCTATGAGTTCATTTGGTGTGTTGTTTTTTTTTTTTTTTTACTGACACAGAAGGTGAAAAAAGTCTAAATAATGATGCAACAGTTTGAGGAGTTTTTGTAAACAAATGTACAAAATTAGTTGGGGATTTTTCAAATTTGAATCTCTGTTGGATTTATTGTAATGCTTCTGAAACTTTAATGTACATCTGTATTTCATAAAATGAGGATTCTGACTCAGTAGTTCTGAGGCAGGGGCTAAGACTCTACAATTCTAACAAGTTATGAGTGATACCCTTGTTGCTGGTCTATAGATCACACTAAATAAAAGAAAAAAAAAGCAATCACGGAGGCTATGTGGTGGTGCACCAAGTTGAGCACATGTTACATTGCACAAGGATCCCAGGTTCAAGTCCTGAATCCCTATCTTCAGATGGGAAACCTTATGGGTGATGAATCAGTGCATAAGGCATCTCCTTCTTTCCTTTCAATTTCTCTTTATCTCTACCCAAAAGAAATAAAATAATAAAAAAGAACTTAAGTAAATAAAAAGCAAACATAAACTATAACAATGTTCACTGACTATAGATAAGCTTTCTAATAGAGGGCTTTCTAGAAGGCAGGAAAAGAGTAAGTTTATATCACTTAATCCACAAAACATGTATGAATTCAATGTATTCAATTAGTAGTATCTCAACTACAGCACCCTACTTCTGATTTTGGAATTTTCTCCAATTTCTAAAGCCATTTTCACTACTTTAAACTAAAATTATTTAAATTCCTGTTTATACACACACACACACACACACACACACACGCTCTCGCATAAAGATAGACACTGCAATTGTCTTCAGAGAAATGCTGTCCTTAGGTTTTTGTCAAATTTAATTGAGGTTCCTCACAATGGAGGGGCCCAAAAAAATCCCACTGAAAAATATTACACTTCTTATTTTAACATTAAGAAAATTATAATCAAGTCATAGATTAGGGGAGAAATGACAATTCATACACGACAAAGGGTGTTTTACTCATGAGGAATTCTTGCAATTGCATAAGAAGGCAACATTATAATTGAAAATTAGGCAGAGCTTTGTCCTACATAACTTAACCCAGGATAGAGTTGGCCCAATCAATCTGGGAAAGGTCAGTCCTCTGGTTTGTTTCTTTCTTCCTCGGTCCTTCTTTTTCTGAAAAAGTCAGCTCAAAGTGGTGATGTCTCAGTGATGACCATAAAAATTAAAAAGAATAAGAAAATAGTCAAAGTGTTAGAAAATAAATTTCCTCCAGTAAAGTATGGAAATTGAAAATAACTCTATGAAGAGTTTCTCTATTTGCCCCCCAACAAAGTATGGAAATGGAAGATAACTCTATGAAGAGTTTCTCTATGTCTTAGTTATCAGAAAAGAACAAAATAAAATCCCAAGGAAATAGTACGTAATGTTTTAGTCATGTTATAAGATGGTAAGTAACTAGACCAGATGATATGTACTCAGTAAAGATTTCTAGGCTCAGGGGCCAGGCAGTAGAGCACCTGGTTAAGTGCACACACTACAGTGCACAAGGACCAGGGTTAAAACCCCTGGTCCCCAACTACAGTTGGAAAGCTTTAGGAGTGGTGAAGCAAGACTGCAGGTGTCTCCCTGTTTTTTTCCCTTTCTGTCTCCTCCTCCCCTCTCAATTTCTCTCTGTCTCTAAACAATAATAATTTTTTAAAACTTAAAAATTGGGTGTCAGGCAGTAGCACAGCAGGTTAAGCGCACATGGCGAGAAGTGCAAGGACCAGCATAAGGATGCTGGCTCTACCCCCGGGCTCCTCACCTGCAGGGGGAGTCACTTCACAAGCAGTGAAGCAGATCTGCAGGTGTCTTTCTTTCTCTCTCCCTCTCTATCTCCTCTCCTCTTTTGATTTCTCTCTGTCCTATACAACAACATCATCAATGGCAACAATAATAATGAAAACAACAAGGGCAACAAAATGGGGGGAGGGATGGCCTCCAGAAGCAGTATATTCATAGTGCAGGCACTGATCCCC